>NC_090386.1:82666376-82774158 GCF_036365525.1 Heterodontus francisci
CCTCTGCAACCTTCTCCAGCTCTGTGATCTCCATGTCCTCTGATCTGCCCACTCTGACCTCTTGTTTGTGTTTTCTTCTTTCAGTGGTAGAGCATTCAGTTGTCTTTATCTTGTTCCTTGAAACTCTCTCCCAACCCCCCCTCTCACCCTCACCAAATTTGAAAGCCATAAAACAGCTCTCTTTGACCAAGCTTTCGGTCACTTTTCCTAAGCCTCAAGCAATGGCTCGAGGCCCACTCTTTTCTGAAGGTGATTTTTCTACAGAGCTACATAAATGCAAGTTGATTCTGTTTTAAGGTCACAATAAAGAGGGTAAATAAAACATGCTGGCAAGAGATCAAGCTAGTTATGGGAATGCAGGAGCAAAGAATTGGTGACCATCTCTTTCTTTGGGGCATGTGAGATTTGACATCAGAGTTGGCATTGCTGCTTATGCAATGTACCTCTCAACTAGCCTGAGTCTGGCATTAAGGGCTGAGATGAATTTGATGGGTTTAGTTTACAAAAACATGTGGAAGGCAGATGTATCTGAGGAGGAAACGGAGGCTTGGCACAACAGCTACTGGAAGGAATTATTTGGATTTCATTTATCTAGGATTTACTACTTGTTACAACCGGGTTGCATCGATAACAAAGTTGCTGTGCAGCTCAGCTTCTCCATTCAGTGATTCCATGCTGTGGTCAGAAGGATAGTGGCAGTGAACTTGGATGTTTTATGATGATTATTGATGTATCATCATACAGCTTCTGGTAACCATGATCCATTTGGAGAGGAATCAAATCCATATGTGCTGGTTATCTAATTACCAATTAGTGACTATCCTCTTTAGGGGGGATAAGTGAGGTTGAGTTGAATCCAAGCTAGCATGATGGCCAGTGGAACCAAGTCAACATTTTTGGCAGACAAGGTACTGCCATTACCTGAACCAGGCAAGTCTGCAGTACTCCAAGGGCACTGTTAATAATTGGCTATGTAGCTTGGCTCAAGAATTTGACCTAGAGCTCTGTCTTTTGGGGCAGTGATTCATCCCTGTTCCTCCAGGTAATCTTACAGTCCAATATATCATGGATAGAGTGTTCCCAGCTGGACAAGCAGCTTTAGCAGAGCTTTATGCTGAGAAGCTATGTGGATTTAGCTAGTTAGACATTAGTAGTACTACTGTGCACAGTTGGAGATCTCTAAGCCTTCTGCACATGAACTGAATTTGGCTATGTGGGATATATCCCTGTGTCAAGAATGAGTGAGTGTGTTCCATGGCAAGCAAACTGAAGCTGCCTGTATTGATGTGTTACAACCAGGTGAGAGAGGTCTAGGGTTCCCTTTCAGCCTTCACCTGGGCTCACTAACAGAGTTTAATTTTAAACACACCGTGTTTTTTTTAGCTCCCCCTTGGTGAATCCTTGTTCACCACTTTCCAGTTACAAGGCAAAAAAACCAGCACAAACTGGCTTTCTCAGGTTTAAAGAAGAAAAGTTGAAATTTATTAAACTTAAACTCTAATTCGGTTAACACCTACGGATACACAACACGCCTATGCTAGCATGCATACACGATACACACATGCAAATAGAGACAGAAAAGAGCTGAAGAAAAATAAAGTGGAAGAGTTTGAGGCAATATCTGAAGAGTTGCTGTTACGGTTCTTCAAGCTCACTGTAGAGTCCTTGATTGTAGGTAGATCTTGCTTTTCGTTGGGGCCCAGTATTAAACCTTTTTCGCTGTAAGAGGCTTTTCTCTCTTGGGGTTCGTGTGTCTTCAGTGGATTCAGAGGCTTGTGAGAAAGAGAGATGGAAGCAGACAGGAGAGAGATCTTCAGTCCAGGAGCAAACAGACACTCTGACTTCCAACTCTCTGTGGCCACTTCAAAAGAAAGCCCTAGAAAAGCCAGGTAGTTATGCAACCAGCTGGTCTAACCAGTCCTGCCCCTTGTGGATTGTATCCTCCTTAGCACTCTCTGGAATGCGTTTCCTCACCTTCGATGACTGTTGGTATGTAAATGTTTTTTCCAGCCACGGCTGATCTGTTTAACAAGTGATTTCCTCGCTCCAACAACAGTTAAAAATCAATGTTCATGACAAAATTGATGTACCTCATTCTTGGCAGGTGGGGCCTAGCATGACACTTGGTTTGGAGACTCTTAACCATGATATTTTCCTGATCTGCCAGATGCCCAACTGATCCAAGAAAAACAATAGTTACTGGATTCAAATTAATTTGCATATAATTTTGGCATTTTATTTGTACATAAGTGAGATACAGCCCACTAATACATGTGTGTAAATTTATACTAAATGATTAATGTGTTTGTAATATGTTTTTATTCATTGAACAGAAATATTCTGCTGACAGCACAAAAAGATGGAAGTAATGTTTTGGAAACTTTTTCTTTGCTCCACTTCAGAGAAGTGTCCATGATTTGATCTGAAGATTAGATTTTTTTAGATTAGATTAGAGATACAGCACTGAAACAGGCCCTTCGGCCCACCGAGTCTGTGCCGAACATCAACCACCCATTTATACTAATCCTATATTCCTACCAAACATCCCCACCTGTCCCTATATATTTCCCTACCACCTACCTATACTAGGGGCAAGTTATAATGGCCAATTAACCTATCAACCTGCAAGTCTTTTGGCTTGTGGGAGGAAACCGGAGCACCCGGAGAAAACCCACGCAGACACAGGGAGAACTTGCAAACTCCACACAGGCAGTACCCGGAATCGAACCCGGGTCCCTGGAGCTGTGAGGCTGCAGTGCTAACCACTGCGCCACTGTGCCGCCCAAATGTGAATGCTTCTAGAATATGGAGGACAATAAATAGATCCTAAATAATGACTGAAATTCTGGTTTAAAGATAATCAGTTTCAAGAATATATAGAATGATTTTGAATGAAAGGAAATAACGTGTGGGCTCCTTTTGTTGCATCATTAATGTATCATTTATTTTACTGCTAAATTAAGTTTTGATTTTTGTGTTCCTTTCTTGAAGTCCTCCCACACCATTCTTCAAGTAAGAGAACAGGCAGCCAGACAGCTGAGCAATCTATTCCAAAGCTTCCACTAATCCCATTCTTCATCTTTACTGCAAGATGGTTGAAGTGAGACTCCTGACTTCTCCCTGCCTGTAGGAAAGCACCTGGTTTTCTCTCAGCATCATCATCTGATGACATGGCTGGTACTGGGAACAAACCCTCTAGGAAAATTGAGGCCAATCTGCACCTGTTACATGGCATACATACTGTCTTCTCTATTTTTTAATTTCTGTTCCTCACGTGTTTTAAATTGTTAATTCTTACAGGAGGATATCGCTCGACAGCTGTACTACATTTGCCTTTACATATTCCATATCACTGGTGCCTATATATTAAAGTAAGTTTTTAGCTTGTGCCTAATGTAGTAATTTTTAAATTAGTTATAATCACATTTCGGATTTATTTTTGTATGGCAGAACTTTGATTATTAGCCAAAAAGGATTTCTTTTCTCTTTATCGTCCACCCTATTGTAGTGCAGAAAATGGTGGGTAATTGAGATTCCCTTAAAGAAGGAGCACACTGATACTGTTCAGGGGTGCAAGAAGCACCTTGTTTATGACCCTCCTTGTGTCTTGTTTCTTTTCAGATCTTCATAGAGTTATTCTTAAGCTCACAAAAGTTTTTTTTTGAAAAGAAACAATGTAAGGAGAGCCACCTGTTGATCAGTGCACTTCTCTTGCATCCCTTTCCTCTAGTGGTCTCTCCTAACTGTTGCCACTGGCCCTCTGCTCCTTTTTACACATTGTTCTCCTTGCGTTCTATTTCTTTTCAAATTTTTAGATGCTAGAGAATATTACTAAAAGATTTCAAAAGAAGTGGTACACAGTGAAAGTGGCTCGTCAGCCCATTGTGCGCAGCTGTTCAGTGTGATCCTCTCTGCAACAGGCTGCTGATATTGACTTCTGAGAATTCTTGTGGATAATATGAGCAGGAATAATTTAAATTCCATTGTACTGTATTGGAATATACAGCAAATAGATTATATTGTAGCCTCCAGGATGGATCTTCATATTTTAACTTGCACCTGACCATAGTGGTGTTGCTAAGGTTTAGTCCAACTTGGATTACTGGCACATTTTCTCATTCTCCAATCTTTTTGCTTCAGTCAATTTATAAATATAAGAAATTTGACTGTTGCTCTGATGCATTCCATCCATTGGTTGTATACTAGAGTTTTTTTTTAAGTTATCTTAGTTTAAGGAGAAGGATTTTTTCCCCATTAACTTTTTAAGCATATCATTTACTTGCTAGAATACGGTACAATGAATTTGCATGATATATTTTTTGCTTAGGAAATATTAAACCCAATGTCAAATTAGTCAGCAGGGATGTAGTAAAGAAAGTTCTCTTAACTAGTTTCTAGAGTAGTGTGACCAATGTTTGACACTTGCCTGGTCAGACACACTGAATTTGCTAAGAAGCCTCAGATGGTAAGAAGTTCTACTTCTGACATTTGGTTTAGGCCAAGTTAGGAACTGACAATCCACTCACGAGGAGTGCTTGCCAACAGACAGATGGGTTTTCTTGTAATGTTATTGATGATTTTGAACAAATGGACAGTGAGGGTTTTATTTCCAAATAATTACTTACTTTTTGTAATATCTTATGCACTGCATTGATCCCCTCTTTTGCTGTGTTTCTCGAGTACAGTAATGGCAAAGTTAACTATGTCCAATCTGATAAATTTTGACTGTCCTTTTGTAATGTCCTTGTGATAATTTCAAGTTTAAGTCACTCTTGATGCCTGTGATAACTAGTTTAATGGACGACACTATGTGGATGTGGCTGTTTCAAGGTGGGTGTTCTGTTTAGAATAAAAGTAACAGTTCAACATGACATTTAGAAATATACAGCATTCTCGTACCATATTTAAGTTTGATTTCCTTTTTGATTTTTTTTTTTCTTGCAGTCTTCACAGATTGGGCTTGATTCTTTTGGTGCCACATTACTTGGTAGAGCTCTTGTTTCATGCATCACGATTATTCTACTTCAGTGATGAAAACAAACAAAAGGGGTAAGACTGGTTCTGTGGACCTTTTTAGATGTATGAACAATTTGGTGTACAACCAGATGTTTTTCTCTTTTCACCATTAAAATAATTCGTCGGGGGCTCACTCCATGATGCAGCAAATTTATCCGGGAAGTAGATAAGCTAGTGGGATTCACCTTCAATCCAAGTTAGCTGATCTAAGTAAGGGCAGCACTACTAGAATAATTAGCCACAACAGCCCTAGGTTAGGTAGTGGAAAATCTGCTTGTTCCTGATAGCTGTCCAACAAGTGCCAATTTCTGATGAGGCCAAGAACAATTTCAATTAACGTCACTAGTCGTTTAAAAAAAAAAAAAAAAATTCTGTCAAGACCGTCGCATAATCAGTGACGACTGATTGGGACTACCCTAATTTAGTACATGTAGGTTGTGGGGAAATTCTAAGATTGGAAGAACAGAGTAATAAAATAGTAGGTGTAGAAGTTTAAAGTACAGTTGAAATAAATAGTGAGGAAATATTAACAGAGGAGAAAGAGGATGAAAGCTGCTTTGCGGTACTAGAAGTAAAAACAGTGTTGTGACAGGGACAGAAGACAAAGTTAAATGAGAAAACTAAGAAAAAGATTGAGCCACCATGCCAAAGAAATTGCAGCCAGGTTCAAATATGAAACTAGCAACTTCACTGGACGAGCCAAATAAATACTGTGGCTACAAGAGCAAGTCAGAGGCTCAGAATTCTGCAGCGAGTAACTCGCCTCCTGACTCCCCAAAGTCTGTCCGAGTCACAAGTGAGGAGTGTGATGGAATACTCTCTATCCACTTGCCTGGATAACTACAGCTCCAACAACACTCAAGAAGCTCGACACCATCCAGGACGAAGCACCCTACTTGATTGACACCCCATCCACCACCTTCAACGTTCACTCCCTCCATCGCTGGTGCACAGTGGTAGCAGTGTGTACAAGATGCAAGATCCACTGTTGCAACTCACCAAGCCTCCTTCAACCGCGCCTTCCAAACCTGCGACCTCTACCACTTAGAATGATAATTCAGCAGACGCATGGGAACACCACTATCTGCAAGTTCCCCTCCAAGCCATAAACCATCCTGACTTAGAACTATATCACCGTTCCTTCACTGTCACTGGGTCAAAAACCTGGAACTTCCTTCCTAACAGCACTTTGAGTATAACTACACCAGATGGACTGCAGTGGTTGAAGTAGGTGGCTCACCACCACCACCTCGAGGGCAATTAGGAATAGGCACAAATACTGGCCTTGCCAGCAGCGCTCACATGCCATGAAAGTAAATTAAAATAGCATCTGAATGTGCAAAGCATTGAAAATAAATTTGAATTAATAACTAAAATGTTGGTATAAAAGCATTTAGGTTTGGGAAGGACTACAAACATAATAATCCAGTTTATGCTATTTTGGAGAGAGAGAGAGGAGAAAAGGAGGTGAGTTGTCAGTATTAATCAAGGGTTTTATTACGGTGCTAGAATGCAAGGATATTCTTGGGGATTGCGATATGCCAAAATCTATATGGTGAGAATTACAGAATAGGAAAGGAAATGATAGTTCTCAGTGTACATTGCAGACTGCAAAACAATGGAAATCATTTAGAGAAGAGTTGCAAACAGTTCAGAGAGGTATCTATAAGCAGGAAGGCAATAACATTGCAATAAAAACAAAGTGCTGGAGATACTCAGCAGGTCTGGCAGCAGAAGAAGAGTCATATCCGATTTGAAATGTCAACTCTGTTTCTCTCTCTATAGATGCTGCCAGACCTGCTGAGTATTTCCAGCACTTTGTTTTTATTTCAGATTTCCAGCATCTGCAATAATTTGCTTTTATTTTAGACAACATTTTAAAATAACCCAAGTGAGGTAGAGTATGTGGACAAAGTAGAAAATGCTTTTCAGAATGCATCTCAGACTGCTTCCCAGTGTGTTTCTTGGCCAACAAGAAAAGAAGCATTGCTCGATTTAGTTCGAGGAAATGAAGTGGACAAGTAGCAGTTGCAAAATAGTGACCATGACATAATTATGTCATTATAGACTGAGGTAATGAGCAACCTGGCCCAAAATAATGGAGGAGAAATATCAGCAAACAGCAACTGGGAGATCTTCAAATATAGGGGATGGGAAGAACGCAGAGTAAATATATTCTTATAAGGCAAAGAGGGAGTGCAAGAGAGAATAGATTTCTATGAACCAATAGCAAGATTAAAACAATACTGAAACTAATACTGAAACATGATAAAACTAAGACAAACCATGAGGGATGTAGAAAGAGTAGTGGTGAGATAAAAAGGAAGATTTGAAGGAAATATGAAAAGAGACCAGCAGATAATATAAAATGAAATAATGACCTTTATAAAGACACAAAGTCAAATATTTGTTAAGGGGTGGAAATACTCAAAGGTGAAGGGGAAAATCTAACTGTAAGAATGTATGGCAGAGATATTAATTATTTTGTGTCTGTTTTTGTCAATAATAGAAGTGTGAATGCAGGTGTACAAGAGGTGAACATAGAACAATTGTTCAAGATAACTAATAAGAGGAATTGGTTCTGGAAAAATTGGCAGAAAACCATTGGATTCTGATAGCATGCACCTTCTGCTGTTGAAGAAAGTTAGAAGATTGAAGAAGCTCTGACTGCTTTTTTTCAAGTTTCCTTAGATATGCAAACTGTGTAGAGGGCACTGGAGGATAGCCAATGTACCACAGTTGTTGAAGAAGGGAGAGACGATATGCTGAACTAGTGTAACACCATTACTTGCCTTTTGTCATTACAGATGTTGAATGCGTATTTTTTGTTCTAATTTTGGCCTAATTAGTTATGAGTTGGCTGACATGACAGAAAACAAAGGGTTAGGGTTGATGAGTGTTGGTTTGGGGAATTGTTTGATGCAGGTTTGGGGGGGCTGTACTTGATCTACTTTTATTCTCGATATATGATTTGGACTTAGACTATAAGGAACACAATATCAGAATTTGTTGATGTCATAAAGTAGGTGGTGTAAAAATTGTGAGGAAGACTTTTGCTTCAGTGAGATAGGTTAGTAAAATAGACAGCCTTGTGGCAAATAAATTTTAATGTGCAGGGGTGTGAGATCATACATTTTGGGAGGAAAAACAAAGAACCAGAATATACACTCAAATGAAGTCTGGATGAACAGGGAGATCGAGGGAGTATGAACATAAATCCCTTGAAAGTGAGTGTAGTTCAATAAAGCCACAAAAACCTAATAGCATTTTGGGTTTTATAGTTAGCAGAATAACGTACAAGACCAAAGAGATGATGATGATGAATATGTTCATAATATTGGTTAGATAAAAGTACTTCGTGCAATTTGGATGCTCCACTATTGAAAGGATGCAAAGCCATAAAGAGCATACAGCATAGATCTGGTTAGCTAATGTCCTTGAGGGAAGGAAATTTGCTGTCCTTACCTGGTCTGGCCTACATGTGACTCCAGACCCACACCAATGTGGTTAACTCTTATAACTGCTGTCTGAAATGGCCACTCAGTTCAAGGGCAGTTAGGGATGGGCAACAAATGCTGGCCTGCCAGCAACGCCCACATCCCATGAAAGAATAAAAAAATCACCAGGATGATACCAAGTGTGGAGAACTATAGTTATGAAGAGAGACGTGAGATACTTGGGACTATCACTACTAGAGCAAATAAAGATAAGAGCAGATTTAATCTAGATTTTGAAATTTATGGGTTTAAATCAGGTGAATATGGGAAAAACTGTTTCCACTGGTTGGGGGGTCAGTAAAAAGGTGTCATGAGGTTAAAATTTAGAGGAATGAAGGAAGAAATTCTTAACAGTTATTTGAGCGGGCTGCTTTGCTACACAATAGTTAAGACAAGATGGAAAAGTACAGTATGCTAATAAATTGTGCTGTTTGGTTAGAATGCTACAAATAACTGATGATCACTGGAACTTAGGATATATTTGATACAACAATGTGCTGAATGAGTACCAGAAAAAGATGATATAAGCATCTTCATCAATAAGGTTTAGCAATTAATCTTAAAGATGTGTTTTCTTCTCCTTAGCTTCACTCTCTGGGCTCTACTTTTTGTAATGGCTCGCCTCCTCACTCTGACTCTATCTGTCCTCACTTTTGGCTTTGGCCTTGCGAGAGCAGAGAATCAAGACTTCTCAGTAGCAAATGGAAATTTCAACACGTTGACTGTTAGGTAGGTAACTGGCTTATGGAGTCTAACATTTGAAAAACAGTCATACCTGCTGTTGTTGGAATGAGGATATGTTTGCAATGTTATTTTAACATTAAGGGTATGGGTTTCTGTTAGGTTAATTCTTGGGTTATGAATTGCTGACATTTTAGTGTTAAGTATATGGCTTAGTTACATGTTATTTTCCTTCATGGCGAGTATTTGTTTTAGAAAAGTATTTTGCTGCTCTTTCACTTTTGTTCATGTCTCACTGCTTTGTATTGTCCGTGACCAAGTTGACCACTGGAACGTCACCAGTACCCCTTGCTAACTAGTTGGTAGCTGTTTTGAAAGGGCAACCCAGGTAACCTTTCATTTGAGTTTTTCCTCCTCTTCTGTGGGGAAGTATTTGATCTGTGCTTAGGCGCTTTACAAAGTAACATTGCTGAGATTGGTAACTCAGCCTACTGGAAATTGTGCACATAAATTGCCACTGGAGGTCTGCTAGCATATATTAATGGTACAGAAAAGTTGCAAATTTAGCCTAAATTATGCTTTTCTTGATTCCAAGAAATCCAATTTTCCCAAGCTGCTGGTTGGCGGCATTGCATCCCCTGAATTCCTGTTTCCCCACGACCACCTTGTTTCCAGTCTCATTTTTGTGTCATTGGTTTTCTTTAGCTAGAGTAAATCCTGTATAGTCAGTGGCAGGTCATTGCACAGGTTGCCCTCTCTTAAATGCAAATAAGTTCATTTTAAAGTAGGTGTGTCACCACCTTCATCTTCATTTATCTAGTGCAAATAGGTTTAGCTTCCTTAGCACCCCTCAATGATCTTAAAAGCCTTCTTTGAATCCTTTCCATTACTTTACTATCTTTTTGCAAGTATAGCAGTAGACAGTAGATACTGTGTGCTCTCACTAAAGTTTAATGGTCTCAGCATCAATCCCTTAAGCTTCTAGTGTACAGATCTATGTTTAAACCACAACACATTTGTGTTTACAGTTGTTGCCATGTGTTGTCAATACTTTTAGATAATTGAAAACTAGCTTTTAACTTCAAAAATCCTGATTTACCACACAATTTGTTACCATCCATAAGTTTAAAAAACATAATGCCGAATGCATTCATCTCGATCATATAGAAAAATAATGGGCAGGATTATACAGCCGCCCCCCCCCCCCCCCACCCCCCCCCGACCTCGGGGATCGTGGCGTGGGAGAGAGCCGGAAAATATCTCCGGTAGAGGCCCACCAAGGGAAGGCCCAGCCCAATATTGCTGGCAGCGGCAAGGCCTCCTGGCGGTCCCCCGCCCCTCAGCGATGGGAGCCAAATTTATATATTTTTTAAAATGCAAATGAAGGAATTAATTACTTACCCGCTCCCGCTGTCCGTTCAGCTCTGAAACTGGCGCCTGTGACTTGCACTCATGCGCCTTCGGAGATCCAAGGTGGAACACTGGTGGGGAGGGGTAGCAGGTAAGTTTCTCTGTACTGGAGAGGGGCGCTGAGTGGTATCAGAGTAATTTACTTGGTCTAGGGGATGGTGGGAAGGGGTAAAGTTTAGAGTTTACGAACTTTGTGTTGGGGGGCAAAGGTCAGGTGCACCAGGTAAGTGTCTTGAGGGGTGGGGGGGCGAGAGGGAAGGTACTTAATTCTATGGTTATTGTGGGGGAGGGAGGGAGTGGTGGGAGAGGGTCAGGATCAAGTTATGTAATTTTTAATTAAAAATATCCCTTTCAATTTTAAATGGCTATGTAGGGCTCGAAGCCCTTTTAAAAACGGTGTCGGTGCCTGCACAATGGCGCCTGACGCCATTGCCGGGGACGGACAGCCCACCCCCTCCACGTCATCGGGGTGGGCAGTCCACCCCTCCCATTTAAATGAACTGCCGTGCAGAATATTGCGTGGCTCCGCAAAGTACAGCTCGCGCATGCATGCCGCCATTGTTTATGGCTGCCACTGACCAGCCCAATGAAGCCTATTCCCTGGAATAATATGATGGAGCACTATCCAGTTAGACATTTTTCACCATATTAACCTGTTTTCTACTTTACTTTTTAATCTGTTATGTCCCAAATATGTTAAGGTACAATTTCAATTTTTTTCAAATGTGGAGAAAATATTATTACCCATCCACTAATTTTTGAAAATGTCAAAAAAATTTACTCCTCTTGATTCGTGCCTGAGCTTTAAATAACCATTGTTTTTTATGCCTTTGCAGCAGATCTGTCAAAATGTTTAGCATTTGAGAGAACTGCTTTAGAACCCAATATGTAACTTTTCCCAGGATTTCTTATTTAAAAGGTTTGGAGGAAATCATGCTGTCACACTTAACTGGCAACTATCATGAGGGTAGCCTAGGTGATATTCCATTAGAACGTTTCCTTCTCTATGGAGAAAAGACCAACAAAAAACAGACAGTTGCTAGAATGTGGAACTTGCTACCACAAGGAGTAGTTGAGGCAAATAACAGGTGCATTTAAGGGGAAGGTAGGTAAGTATATGAGGGAGAAAGGAATAGAAGGATATGCTGACAGGATTTGATGAAGTAAGGTGAACGGAGGCTCAGGTGGAGCATAAATACCAGCATAGAGCAATTGGGCCAAATGGCCTGTTTCTGTACTGTAAATTCTATGAAGTATCTGGTCTCTGCAATCTTAGATAAATTCTATTACGTTAATTTTTTTGTTATGCAGATAGAAGTACAATAATTACTTCAAAAGCAAAATACTGTTGATGCTGGAAATCAGAAATAAAAATAAAAAATGCTGGAAATACTTGGGTCTGGCAGCGTCTGTGCAGAGAAAAACAGAGTTAATGTTTGAGGTCAATGACCTTTCATCAGAACCTGATTCTGATGAAAGGTCATTGACCTCAAACATTAATTGTTTCTCCACAGATGCTGCCAGACCTGCTGAGCATCTCCAGTATTTTCTGTTTTTATTAGCTAATTACTTATTGCTTTTGAAATAATACTTTAATTCCATTTTTAAAAAGGCTGAATACTGGAGTTTATTTCTTTGTTAAAACATAACTTGTCATTAATTGCCAAGCTTATTTTGCTGTGCAAGATCACCTCATGAGTGAACATTGTGCTTTGCGATGGTTAATGGAAAGACTTTCTTTGTATGTTAGCTGGTCATGAATTATGAGGCAGAATCAAAGCTCATTCTGTTCATTCAGCTACCTCTATCAAATGTGGGTTTTTTTAGACTCTTCAAGGAGAAAGTAACCCTCGTGGGTTTTTTCAGGAATTATTTGAATCACTCTGTTCACAAAGATATGCATTTTATCAATTCCATGCTCCAAGTTGGTATCAACATTAAATCCAAAGAATTACAAACATTTCTTTTTCTACTTTGTTGTTCTATTGTTTGAAGAGGGTGAGTAAATTAGGAAGGAGGTTTTCCTTTTTCTTTAAGATGAAGTTCATCCTTCAGATGGATTTCAGCTTGGGGCAACACTCTTTTCTCATATATTGTTAGAAATCAGTGCCTTTAGAGAGAAGAAGAAATTAGCAGCACTGGGGGAGAATAATTATCAGGGTTACAGTTCAGAGTCCACATTTTCTGCAGAGTATTTTAAAGCTCCTTGAAGTGTAAGAATGTAAAACAAAAGGCCATGTGAAACATTTCTGCGCAAATCAGTTTCCCCTGACTTGATGAATCCTCAAGGATTCTATAGACAAATTCCATCTGTTTAAAAACTAAGAACGCTGCTTATGATATCACGTAGAATCAGTTTGGCTCATCTGGAAGCTTCTTGTATCTGAGTTGGACAGTTGTCGATTCTAACCTCTCTCCAGGAATTAAGTACAGAATGCAGACTGGCACAGAATTTTACGCTACCCCAGCGAGCCGGATGGTGGCAGGGGGGTGGCATAATAATGAGTGGGAGGCTCCAGGAAGCCTTCCTGGCCCACTTACACCTCCGTCCCACTTAACGTAGGCCGCGGGGGGCGGGAAATGGGCCACCCGCCCCAGGCCAATCAAGACCCTTAAGTGGCCTCTTAACGGCCACTTAAGGGCCTTCGCCTGCCTCCACGGGTATTTTACCCATGGCAAGCGGGCATCTGGTAGACTTGAAAGGTCGCCCAGTGATATCTGGCAACAACTCAGTGCACCGATTGAGGGCCGCCCCCGCTTCCCCAGCCACGCCCAGGACCAAAGATGCCCCTTTTTCTCTCCCACCACCCCCCCTCTCCCAAATGACCACCCTTGCCTCGTCAGGTCGCGACTGATTCCCACGGCGAGACAAACTGCAACTTACCTTCAGAATAATTCAACACTCTGCAAGGAATTTTGGACCCATTCTATGAAATGTGATGAGGTACTGTAAAAATGCAAAGTAATGTTTTAGTGAAACAATTCCTACAGAAGGTTCAAGTAAAGGCCTGTTTGGGTCTGCAAAAAAAAACCCGACCCGAGCCTGATAGAACCGCGCCCCACCCGGCCCGAGTCCTTCCATTTTTTCCCGCATCCGGCCCGGCCCGAACCAACCATCAGTTAACTTACCGTCCAATTTTCACTTGTTGATCTGCACAAGCTTAAAATAACTGTAACAAAACCACCTTTCTAGTCCAGAAATTAAAAATTAACAGTGGAGCCACTAACCTATGATAGAGCGTGTCCGAATGCCAGACCCGGAAGTGCAACCCGACCCAGACCCAACACGTCATCGGGTCCCGTCGGGTAGCAGGCCTTTAAGTTCAAGATTGTTGATTTTAGCCTTGTTTCTTAATATGGGATCCACTTCCTGCAACAATGTAAAATGAATGGCAATAGATCTGAGCTTTTATTTTTGAAAAGAAAAAACTTTCATTGTGTTTCCTCCTTCTCTTTAGAATTCAATGTCTCTCACTGTCCTCTAATCAAGACAGCAGGAAGATGGCTGACTCCAAAGCCTCAGCAAATGCTTGTCTGTTACTGGCCACAAAGAGATGTATGATGACTGTCTGGTGTTGCTGTCCCTCTGAATTTTACTCCTTTCTTTCGGCAAAATATTGTATTGCTGTTCTCAATTGCCCTGGCAATTGGAAAGTCACTTAATGGGGAATTGTGACTGGCTTCCACTCCATTGCAACCAGTGCAACCCACAGAGATTTTGTTTAAATTAAAAGATGCTTCGCTGAAATTATATTTACAGATGACTCTGTGCTGAAATAGTACAAAGATATTTATTATCATTTGTGATATAACAAGCTTATGGCATTACATTCTAGATTACATTTGTTTTTGTGCAAGTTTTTAGTTTGAGTAACTGACCTGTGGATTTCCTTTGTTTGAACAGGATCAGTTGCTTAGCAGCTATTTGTCTAACACAAGCATGGATGATGTGGAAGTTTATTAACTTCCAGCTGAAGAAGTGGAGGGAACACACTCAGAATCAGATCCCCAGAAAGAAAGTAGTTAATACCAAGAACAAGCCTTCAAAAAAGGAGTACAACAAGGGTCAGTATTGAAACCTGGAAATCTTGTTACTTTTTTTCCCCTTTCCTACATTCTCCATTTCTCAATTTAATTTTCTAAACCAAAAACATGCTCAGCATTTTGTTAAATTTACAAGCATGATTCACTGAACAGTAGCTGTATTTTTTTTTAAACAGTTAAAGAAGATGACACTGAATTTCTGTGAATATTGTCCCAATTTCATGCTGCAACTTGAGTGGGAGATTGCAGTAATGCCAGAAAAAAACAGCATAAATGGCTCTTTCTCTGAAGATGCTGTGGAAATTCAGAGCCCCTTTACCCAAAATACTTTACAAACCATATATTGCTGTGCATCAGATGTCACAGACCAGGCTTTGTTACAGCTGTCCTTACAGCTGAAGTACTTTTGGGGCCAATAATGATCTGAGGAATAACACCTTATTTCAAGAGCTAGCCTTTGAAGAACAAGCAAAGATAAATGGAACACCAAAAAATGGTCTAATGGGGAAGAACCAAGCAGAAGTAAGAAGGCTCCTTTTATTATCCCCTTAAGTATTTAATGCTGCTTGAGCCACGTTATAGTGAGGACTTCTAATTAAGCTTAAAAAAAAGCACTTTAATGAGCATGATGTGCAGTCTGTGTGCAAGCCTGTAGCATCTTGTGTGCTGCCTCATCGTGTAGACATGTACAGTATGCATCAGCAATGGAGTCACTCTCAGGTCACAGTGTCCTATATATGTTCTGGTGCTTTGGATCACATTGTATCGACATCTGAGTAACATGAACCTGTGTTCAGTTCCCAACCGTTGGACTTTAATGCCTTAGAAGAATATATGTCTGCACCTTACCAGAATAACTTGTGTTCTATCTCCCGTCCCTAAAAAAACAACATATCACCTGCTTTACCGTGAGTGATACCACACAAGATCTCGTGGGAGAAAGTCATTTGTGTAAGCAGACTTGTGTCAATTTCTCAGGGGCAGGCCATGCTATGAGCCACTACCTGCGTGGCCCACGTGATATTTCTCATATCATTGAAAAATTCAATTAAAATTGTCAAACTTGTTAACTGATTTTAACAAGTGGCTACTCCCTATCGTGTGGCTTATAAACCATTCTCTAATTATTTTCTTTCCATTTGCTCCACTTTTTTGGAAAAGGCCCAAGTGGGCACAAACATCTTCCAGTAATGTTCATCCCTTCGTTGTTCTCTCAACTGCTTAACCTTTCACAGCTATTCAGAGTTTTACAGATGTGATGGCACATGAAAAAAATTCTGTGCATATCTGACTTGCACTTTCTGTTCAGCAAGAATCTGTCATATCTAAAGTTTTATGGTAGATAGAAAGAAGACATGCAAAAGAGAAACCAGTCAAGTAATTTACCTTGATTCTTACAAGTCGTTGACTGTTCGTGAAGCAAAAATCAAAAGTTAGTGGAAAAAATTGATTTAAATCAGTACCAGTTGGCTTCAGCTCTCTTTGCCTGTTTTTAATATTACTGTGGATTTAGGATCCCTGATTAATCACGTCTAAATTCAGAGGGTTTTTATTACATGCTGTCTCTGTAAATTCACTGCCATTCTTGATTAGATTTACTGTGCATGTATGTGAATGCACAGCGTGTGGTGAGTAAGGTTATTGAGCTGCAGGTGCAGATAGTCAAGTGGGAATATGATGTTGCGGTGATAAGAGATGGTGCTTGATGGTCGGCACGAACTCAATGAGCCAAAGGGCCTGTTTCTGTGCTGTATAACTCTAATCTGTAGTTCTTTTGGGCCTCCTTATCTCGAAATACAATGGATACGCGCTTGGAGGTGGTCAGTGGTTTGTGAAGCAGTGCCTGGAGTGGCTATAAAGGCCAATTCTAGAGTGACAGGCTCTTCCACAGGTGCTGCAGAGAAATTTGTTTGTCGGGGCTGCTGCACAGTTGGCTCTCCCCTTGCGCCTCTGTCTTTTTTCCTGCCAACTACGATGTAATGTTACACTTCTGAATGCTATTCCTACAGCAGATGGTATTTTGGCATGTCCCTAGATACATTTCTCTCAGAAACAGTACTTTCATACTATTCCTACAGATTTAATAATTTACTGTCACTCTTGTGTGTTTTGGCAGCCTACATAAAGTAAAATGCTTTAGGCTCTGAGGTTCCTTAATGTAGGGGTATAACATAACTTCCAGTTTTTCATGGAGGAAAGTTCCCCTAAGTGCACTGAGTCCCATCAACTAAGTGGTGAAATAGAGGGGAAGCTCCAATAACGTCTTGGATTTCTAGGATAAGAATAGATGGCAGGTCTGTAACCCATTCCATCTCTAAATAGGAATATGAATCTAATTTCAGTATGGGGTAGATTGATGGGAATTATTAATAAGGGCCACACCTCTATTTTGTATGTGTATATTTTTGCACAAAGTTTTTGTTACCTTATTGTATTTTTATAATGTTTTTGCAGCTAATGCGTCTAATGGAACAGTGAAGACAGAAAGTGGAACCTCACCACGCGCAAGGAAAGCAAAAGCTTCATGAAGCTGGATTTTAAGAATTGGGAAATCTGAGGGGGAAAAAACTGTGATAATCACATATCTATTCCATCCTCTCTCACCCCTAAACCACTCTACTTTCATCACTATCTGCTGATCAGAGTTGAGCACAGAAAATGATGGCTAACCCTGTTGAGAGGCTCTCCTTGCAGCCTTATGAATGGGAGTGAAATATGAAACACTGTAGTCTTACTGTACCAAACAGATCAGCTATTGAAATGGGCCTCGAGTGGTAAATGCTCAGCTCTGATGGCGTGTATGCCTGCAGTTTGTTTTGCTAGTCAATTTTGGATGGAGACTGGAGGACACCTAAATGATGGGAAGGTGGCTGTGGTAATTGGGGTGAGATAGAAATCTGCCAATCGGATGCCTTTACCAAAGGCTGTTGTGGGCCATGTTACCAGTGCAACAGGCATGAATTTTGGAGTTCCTAACAATGTGTTCAGAATTAAATATGAAGATTGTCTTATTACCTGGAGACTGGGTCTATCACAGCTTCACTGATTTATTCTTGCATTGTCTCCCCTCCCCCCCCCCCCCCCCCCGCCCCCTTGCAATGAGTCTGTTGTGCTGTTTGGATTTCAAGAAGTACAAGAGCACCCCAGATCCGAACAAACTGAGGACAAGTTCAAATGTAAAATGTAACCAAGTTCCTCATACTGTATTTGCCATAGCACCATAAAGAGAACTCAACTTCACCCTCGCTTGTTAATGTACCAGTTTCCAGTGTTGCACTAAAGATGTGTTGACCCGAATGAATCAGTATGTCCCTGCAGATACCAATGACACGTTGTTGAGTGTTGTCCACACTATAAATACAGGCTTTGGCTCCAATTCGTTTTTTATTGGGTTGGTGTAATTGATCTCTTGCTGTAAAATTCCTACAGTTTCTTCAAACTGTAGAGTGAGGATTTTTGTTGTTTTTGATTTTTTTTCAAAAGGATTGATAAATGCTGCCATTTATACCCCAGACTTTTATATGGGGTTTTGTTTTTTTGTGACTTTGAGAAATTGTGTATGTATGTATGACCTCCAACCTTTTACCCCTCCCCCAAAAGTTCTTTATTCAAGTGTCCTTGATGTGAAATGTAAAAAAATGACCAGCCAAAAACAACCATGTTACAATTATACTGTAACTGGCAAAATGGTTCTTCAAGGGGGAGGTTATTTTTATAAAGTTTAAGTGAGCAAATTGGTCCTTTCCTGTCTGTGTTTGTGTTCTTGCTCATTTTATTTGCTTCAAGCCTAAGTCAGCATAGTGCTTTGCCCATAGATGCATGATGGGGACTGTGCCTTAACTTTGACAAATGTTGTCTAGTTCTGTAGTTTGAACATGAAAAGGCAGCAAAGTTTAACAACTATGCCTAGTCCATTTCACTTTTTTTCCCCCATCTCAAACAAAAGCAACCGTTTAATTTCTTGTGCTTTTAGAGCATTTTTAAGAATTGTTTATTTTAATCAAAGAAAAAATTGTTTTGTTGTTTTTAAGATGTGGGTTCTGGTACCAGTTTGTCCTAAATGACAGTTGTCACCAATAGTATTTTACATGACAGTTTAAAAAAAAAATTTAAACAGATTACCTTCTAAACACACTGTGAAATCTGCTTTAGTTTAGTCTTTGCCCCATAATATTTCCTACAAAGAGGCAATTAAATGGTTTCAACAGGCTGATTGTCTCTGGGCATTCTCTTTAGTAAGATTCCTTGTTTAGGGTAATTTCTTGCAGCAAATCCTTACTTTGGGGTATCTTCATAGTGATTGATAACTAAGGGATTCTTCACAGAATATGTTGTTGGCTGACACCTCCTGTTCAAGTTATGTGCATCTTCAAAAATTACCTTATACCGATTCCCCACTCTGACAAAGCTGTGCAATGGGAAGATACCTCCTATTAGTTTGTTTTTTAGCTTCTACCATATACTCCAATCACCTTGGTCAAGCTGATGCCCAATATGAAAAATAGAGTCTTGTATATGTACCCATTTATCTTTCTCAGAATTCCTTGGACATACACATACACGGGATGATTTTAGTACCAAATGAGCATGTATACACACAGGCTTACTTTCCCAACTGTCTGTACCAGATCACCAGGTATACACATCCTTACATACTGAATAGCCTTATATACAAGCCTATGTTGATTCAATTTTACTGAATCACATCATATCATTTTAACAAAACACTTGGTGTGTACAGATGATTTGTCCATGTGCCATATTACTGGGTATGTATGGAAAAAGAAACATACACGTGCCATGTAAACCTCTTCACACTTCCATCTATCTATATTGAATCACCATGTACACAGCCATTCATTTATACGAAATCAACTGTGTACAACTTGTATAATGAACCACTGAGTAGAATAAACTTAGCTGTTTTGTCTTTCTATGCAAATAGGAAGCTGTACGGTTCTTGTAAACTACTATGAACAATTCCATGAATTGTTTCCTAAAACAAAGTTTGAGATAAATCCCGCTATTGCACACTGATTTAACACAATGTGTTGGTGCCTAAATTGGAGCACAGTCCAAGTTTCTCTCATCCCTGCTCGCTGCAGTGAATGTTGCATGTCGAATCAACATACAGGGAGATAAAATACTTGATAAAATGCTGTTAGACTATCTCATGCTCTTGTGTTTAGAGTGGAGGATAAAATTTCACATTGAGAGTGATACCACTGTGTTCAGCCTAATTGTAGTACCCCAGCTCTGTGACAATGGACTATGTTACAGGGGCTATGTTCTTCTTGTTTGTTAGGACATTTGTATGCAGACAATTGTTGCATTTTTTTTTCTGTAGACTGGAAAAATGTGATTGCTACTGTGCTTAATCAGTACTTTAGGGAGACAGGACATCCTGCGTGACAGGATGGGCAGAGCTGACCAGAATATTGATCTTATCCATGAGGAAATACTGAAACTCCAATGAGATAATCTCAAAAAGCAGTCATTTCCCAGTCTATTTTCTTACAAGTATGTATAAATAAATTTGTTTTTTTAAAAGGGGGCACTATGGGTGAACAACAGCTTAACGTTTATTATGTTATGACATGAAGCATAACCACTTAGCCGGTTACAGTTAAAATGAGAGTAGTCCTGAATGTCCGAAGCCTTTCAAAACTCCGTCATGTAAATGTAGTTAATTTGTTTTTCGATTACATTTTGTGAATCAATGTAACAGCTTCTTGTTCCCAGTCCATTTAATTTTGTATTCAGATGAAATTGTGGCCAGGGAAGTGGGAGTCATTTTTTCTCTACAACAGAAGATAGTTCAAAGTGATTTTTATTTAACTTTGCCTTGTTTGTCATTTTGTTATATTCAGTTGTGGGTTGTAGAACATAGTACTGTATTTTTGAGTTGCTACTTCAAACATACCTTCAAATGCAAAGCTCTTTGTGTAAGTGTATGTTTGGCGGCAGGGTCTTGTAAGTTGAACATACATTTTGTATCTGATGTTATAAAACCACTATTTCTGTAACCTGGAAAATAAACTTGTTGCCTCATCCGTGACATTTTAAATTGCCTGTGATTTTTGATAATTTGACATTTGAACTTTTAAAGATGCTGCATGTTCTTTGCAGACTGGGACAGTTTAGTGAAGTGATTTATTTTAGAGGAAGACAACTTTTTAAAAAACATAGAGTGTAGAGATGTACAATACCAGTTATTTATAGACATAACTTAAGGTATGCAGTACACATAATTTGCAGTTAGATGTAGTTGCATCAGTCCACCTGTAAAGATGCACAACCCCTGATGGAAATTCTGACACAATTCATGTAATTGGCTCTGAAATAGAATTGCACTGTCTTGTGCAAGGAACCTAGGCCAGACAATCAGCTGAAAGTTTCTTGGTTCTGCAATTGATGGGGTGCACACAATTTGCTACCTCTGCTCCTGAAATGGCCTTGAAGCTGTTGCTTTTTCCACTGAATGTTACAATAATTATCCAAAAGCTTCAATTGGCAGTCTGTCACTGCAGGCAACCTTGAATGGTGACCAAATTAATTTCTTCAGTGGATCAACAACAACAATTTGAATTTATATAGCACCTTTAATATAGTACAAGTCCAGAGGCGCTTCACAAGATCGTTATCAAACAAAACTTGACACTGAGATATTAGAACAGATGTTCAAACCTTTGTCTCAAAGAGGATCTTCCAGTGGCAGAAAATTGATACAGAAACGGGTCACAATTTAACTGTTGTGGTTCTTGAGCTGTGGACTATCCAGTCTTGTTAATGCAACATTCACAAGGATTGGCTGACTATAATCAGATCTAGAACTCGTGCATTATTTGCTCTAATTTGAAACATCTATACGGTTGTTGTGCTGAAGTACTTTATGACTTAGATCCTTAACGGTAGCTTACTTATGACAATTTTGTTTGTGGAGTTTTGATGGAATCTCCATTTTTATTCTGTGACTGATTTTATAACGTTGCTGTCTTTCTGGACTCCCTGGATAAGTAACAGATTTTCCAGATGGCAGTCTATTGCTCTGGAAGAAACCAGGTCATCTTGTAGAGGTTTTAACTGTTAGATCTTCACAACAGTGGCCTGGGATAATTCTGTATGTCCACGAAGCTACTGAATATGATTTTTTTTTTAAAACTAACAGCCTTTGTCTAAGCTCCCCTAACTATACAGTCAGAAACTGTAAATATTTAAAATCTTGGCCATCCAGTCCAGTTCAAATTTTTCCTTTTGTTGAAAGGATTTAAGGGCCCCGCCTTGGGAAAACGCTCCAGTATCTTGCTTCCTCCCTTTTTGCGATAAGTTGTTTACTGTGTTTTTGATAGTGTCTGTTGCCAAGCTGCTGTAGCAACTGGTCATCATGGTAGTGCACACTAGTCTACAGGATGTGTCACCATTTTCTCCTTTTACCAGCTAGTGACTCCCAGGTGTGATAGTTGACATTTAGGGCCTTTGCATCACAGAATTGTTACAGTACAGAAGGAGGCCATTCAGCCCATTGTGTCTGCACCAGTTCTCTGGAAGAGCAATTCCCTCAGTTCCATTCCCCTGCCTTCTCCCATAACCCTGCACATTCTTCCTTTTCATATAACGGTCTAATTCCCTTTTGAATGCTTCAATTGAACCTGCCTCCATCACACTTTCAGGCAGTGCATTCCAGATCCTAACAACACTCTGCGTGAAAACGTTTTTCCTCATCACTTTAGCTTCCCTTACCAAATACTTCAAATCTGTGCCCTCTCGTTCTCAATCTTTCATGAGTGGGAACAGTTTCTCTCCAGCTACCCTATCTAGACGCCTCATGATTTTGAATACCTCAATCAAATCACCTCCGCCTTCTCTTCAAGGAAAACAGTCCTAACTTCTTCAATCTATTTTCATAACTGAATCTTTTCTGTACTCACTCTGATGCCCTCACGTCTTTCCTAAAGTGCGGTGCCCAGAACTGGACGCAATACTCCAGCTGAGGCCGAACTAGTGTTCTATACAAGTTCAACATAACTTCCTTGCTCTTGTATTCTATGCCCCTATTAATGAAGCCTGACGCCCTTGAGGCGGAGCTTTGGGTGCGCCACTGGTCGTCCGGCCCCATCTCCCTCACCATACAGAAGGACCTTGGGTATGCAACTGTCTTCCATCCTGCAGACATATCTGATCCACCGAAGCCATCTCTGTTTGATTAGTGCCAACACACTCTGCCTTTGAGATTTTGTCCTGCTAGGATATACCCATAATGTGCTGCAGACAGCAAAGATGGAAATTATTGAGCTGCTTTTCCTGTAAGTCGCCTGTGTTTCACAGCCATACAGCAAGGTTCTGAGAATGCAGGCCTTATAAACCATCAGCTTGGCCCAAAGAGTCAACTTGATGTTAAACCATGCACGTTTTGTGAGTACACCAAAGGTGGTAGCTCTATGCATGTATTGAGCTCTGCATCAAGGGACAGATTGCCACCGTGGACCAAAGGTAGCAAAATTTGCTAACCACTTCCAGTGTGGTTGGAAAAAGCACAATATAAAAGCAAGTTTTTTTTTACCAGTGGCAGGCTGGTTAGTGAAATTTGTAGAAACCACTCTGGGAGTTTTCTTACGGCAGTTCTCGCTGCACAAAATTGCTGCAATTCTAGCAAAGCTACAATGACTGGGAAGAACCAGCTACGAAGAAATTCCAGGATGCTTCTTGAAATGGGAGGCAAGAACCGTCTGAGGACAGACGGGTTATTCATGCAGCAGGTATGACGGTGGGTGCAGGATTTGCAACTACAGATTGCATAGGTGACTAAAATGCGTAGGTGACTAAAATGCACAGGCGCAAACATTTGCAAATGTAAAGTATTTTTCTCCCAGGCTCCTAGCAACAATGCTTAGGTGATCAATCCTCAATTCCAGGAATCTCTTGGGCAATGCTGCAGGGTTAGCAACCCGAGGTCCTGTGTAGGTCATAGGACCCTGATTTATATGCAATAATGCCAAGCGGCCAATAGAGGCAGACGGGAATGGAGGGAGTAACAAGGTGGTATGTGCAATACAACTATTTTAGGGCTACTTTCGGTCTATTAAAATCGTTCCTTCCAGCTTGATGCTGTTGCTGGGGTCGCCAAGAACTGCAACAGATCATCAGATACTATTAAACACCACCCAGTGGTCAGTAGTAAGTACTACACAAATCTGCAGCATTATTCACAATGCAAGTGTAATTTCTGACTCCAGTTGGATGTGGTAGTTGGTATACATCTTCACTGCAATCTTGAACGAAGCTCGTCAAATAAAAATTTTAATAACTGAAAAAGATAAAGGATTTAAAGTTTTTTTTTGATTTTCATTGTGAATGGTACACGGAAATTAGGGAGAAATATTTAAACACATACTGATCGAGTGTCCCTTAATTTCCATAAGGATTATCTTCAGGTTCTGTCATAATTTCAGCAGTAGCATGGTGGAAAACTTGGGGAAATAGGAAATTCTAGGCTGGAACCTCCAATTATCACTTTGGATCTCTGCAATCCTACAACCTTGGCTCATCCCACGTTATATCCTAACCTACTTTTCAGCATACTAGTGATCAGAATCAGAAACCTAGGTTGATCTCATCCCTCTCCTAGCCCACGGTCTTTGAGACAGGTTGTAGTCCACTTCACTGCTGCTTTGATTGATAACAAAGATCAGAGGTCAACCCTGGGACTTTTCTGGTCTGTGTATCACAACAGGTAGCAATCTCATGTTCTTCAGGCTGCACATTGGGGATAGTTTAACTCCAGTCCAGTGCACAGCAATGTTACAAATTTTGAATCATAGCACGAGGTCAGGAGAGACATGATGCTATGTCCATCGAGCCTGTCCCACTGTTCAATATGACCATGGCTGATCATCCACTTCAATATCTTTTTCCCACGCTATCCTCATATCCCCATATGTCATTTCTATTTAGAGGTCTGTCAATCTCTGCTTTAAATATACTCAATGACAGAGCTTCCACAGCCCTCTGGGGGTAGAGAATTCCAAAGATTCACAACCCTCTGAGTAAAGAAATTTCTCCTCATCTCTGTCGTAAGTAGCTTCCCCCTTATTTTGAAATTGTGTCCCCTGGTTCTAGACTCCCCAACCAGGGAAACCATCCCTGTCTATCCCTTTAAGTATTTTGTAGGTTTCAATGAGATCACCTCTCATTCTTCAAAACTCTAGAGAATACAGCCCAATTTCCCCAATCTCTCTTCATAGGACAGCCCCGCCATACAGGGAACAAGTGTGGTGAACCTTCATTGCACTCCCTCTATGGTAATAATATCCTTCCTAAGGTAAGGGGACCAAAACTGCACACACTACTCCAAGTGTGGTCTAACCAAGGTTCTGTACAATTGAAGCAAGACTTCACTGCTCCTGTACTCAAATCCTCGCAATAAAACCCAACATACCATTAACCTTCCTAATTGCTTGCTGCATCTGCATGTTAGCTTTCAGTGACTTATTGACAAGGACACCCAGGTCCCTATGCACATCTACACTTTCTAATCTCTTACCATTTAAGAAATACACCACATCTATTCCTCCTACCAAACTGGATAACTTCACATTTTCCACATTATATTCCATCTGCCATGTTCTTGCCCACTCACTAAGTCTGTCCAAATCCCCTTGAAGCCACTTTGCATCTTCCTCACAATATACATTCCCACCTAGTTTTGTGTCATCTGCAAACTTGGAAATACTACATTTGGTCCCCAGATCCAAATCATTGATGTATATTGTGAACAGCCGGGGCCCAAGCACTGATTCCTGCAGTACCGAACTAGTCACAGCCAGCCAATGGGAGAATGACCCATTTATTCCTACTTTCTGCTGCCTGCCTG
Source organism: Heterodontus francisci (assembly GCF_036365525.1). Classification (NCBI taxonomy): domain Eukaryota; kingdom Metazoa; phylum Chordata; class Chondrichthyes; order Heterodontiformes; family Heterodontidae; genus Heterodontus; species Heterodontus francisci. Next base: position 82,691,895 of record NC_090386.1, read on the forward strand.
TTAACTAATCCTTAATCCATCAGAATATTAGGCAGGACCTTACTGGAACAGGGCCTCTCTCAGCATATGCCATTTGTTAGACTTTTTTCAGCTCGAAATTTTGCCCTGTAACTTGCTGGAAATATGAGCTGATTATGGCATGGTCATAGAGAGATACAGCACTGAAACAGGCCCTTCAGCCCACCAAGTCTGTGCCGACCAACAACCACCCATTTATACCAATCCTACGTTAATTCCATATTCCCTACCACGTCCCCACCTTCCCTCAATTCTCCTACCAGCTACCTACACTAGAGGCAATTTACAATAGCCAATTTACCTAGCAACAGCAAGTCTTTGGCTGTGGGAGGAAACCGGAGCACCCAGCATAAACCCAAGCGGTCACAGGGAGAAGTCGCAAACACTGTACAGGCAGTACCCAGAACCGAACCTGGGTCACTGGAGCTGTGAGGCTGCGGTGCTAACCACTGCGCCACTGTGCCGCCCCATGGTGAGGGCAACAGGGCATCTGTGACCTCCGTGAACAGCACTACCAAAATTCCCCCTCCTTAACCAATGATACTTAAGGATTCAGAAAGAAACAGAGGAATGATGGAGAGTAAATTAGCAAATCAAATACAGAAAGAGAAATTGAGGGAGGGAAAGATTGGTTTAAGAGAGAGGAGACTGAAAGGAAAAGTAATAAAATTTAAACTTTTTAAAAATCTTGAACAATTGACTACATGCAGGAATGAGATTGAACTATTTAAATCATTCCTTTTTAGAGCCAGAGAGGTTGATGGGCAATTAATGTGCAAATCCAGCAAGTTCTTAAAAGTAATGGGAAGTCTAAGGTTTTGCACAAACAGCGTAGCAGTGTAAATCGACCAGCAAGTTCTGGAGATTCCCAACTCATGGGGTATCTCTTAATTCCCTGAACATACTGGCCCAATTGTACATTAATGATACAGTTATTTTCCAGCAAGATTCAGTCCATTAAAAATTATTCACCTTTGGAACACTGCTTACTGCATGCATATTACACTGGCCCACTTGTAGCCAGCAAAGTGATCGGAACATTGGAGAAGATGTTGGCCATTTAACCCCTGTAACTTGTTCTGCTGTTCAATGACATCATGGCTGATCTGTGACCTACCTCCATGCACCTGCCTTTGCCCCAATGACCTTAACACCTTTGGATAGCAGAAATTTATCAATCTCAGGTTTAAAATGTTTGCAGAAGAGTTCCAATTTTTTTACTACAATTTCCATGTAGAAGTGTTTCTTAACTTCACTCCTGAAAGACCTGATTCTAATTTTAGGTTATGTCCTAGATTCTCCGACTAGCAGACATAGTTTCTGTCTATCTATACTCGTAGTTCCCCTTAATATCTTGAAAACTTCAATCAAATTGCCCCTTAATCTTCTGAATTTCATTTTAATAATCTATATACATGGACCCCTAAGTCTCTTTGGACCTCCACTGCTTCTACCTATGTCCAAAGTGGATGACCTCACAATTGCCTATATTAAAATCCATTTGCCACAGTTTTGCCCATTTGTTTAATCTAGTAATATCTCTTTGTAATTTTATGTTCCCATCTACACTGCTCACAATGCCGCCTATCTTTGTGTCCTCTGAAAACTTGTATTTTGTCATGAACAGGCTATGCTGAATAATGATTTTTAATTCATCGGTTGGAAACCCAAATTAAACTTTTAAAGAGAAAGCTGGAAACCTAAATTGAACTTTAAAAAAGAAAGCAGTTAAGATGGCCACTGCAAATTGCATTGAAATAACTCAAATTCCAAGGTATCGAGGTGGAAACACACGGGCGGCACAGTGGTTAGCACCACAGCCTCACAGCTCCAGGGACCCGGGTTTGATTCCGGGTACTGCCTGTGTGGAGTTTGCAAGTTCTCCCTGTGTCTGCGTGGGTTTTCTCCGGGTGCTCCGGTTTCCTCCCACAAGCCAAAAGACTTGCAGGTTGATAGGTAAATTGGCCATTATAAATTGTCACTAGTATAGGTAGGTGGTAGGGAAATATAGGGACAGGTGGGGATGTTTGGTAGGAATATGGGATTAGTGTAGGATTAGTATAAATGGGTGGTTGATGTTTGGCACAGACTCGGTGGGCCGAAGGGCCTGTTTCAGTGCTGTATCTCTAATCTAATCTAGTCTGAATAGACCTCGTCCAGAACAATGGTTTGAGCAGTTTGAGTGAGCTACCTGGTAGCGCCTTCATTAGCATGACATTCAAAGCCATCGTACAACATGAACACTAATGGAGATGAACCTCAAGGGGTAAACATTGAAGCAATAAGACCTGAGGGAGCTTGGAATTCTTATACTTGGATCTCATTAAAGTGTAAAAAAGAATACACTGGGACAATCATGACAGTTCCTCCATCTGTGTGAAAACTTGGGAGTTTTTCTTGGATACATCAGACAAGCTTCTGAGTTTTAATCAGTGCAGGACACAAGTGGTCTCTCTCTCCCTTTGTCTCTCCAGACAATGTTATAAGTTCAAACTCTGTCTGTGGGCTGCAAAACATCCAAGTCAATCATTGCTGCAGACAGAGACTCTGGGGAAAAAATCATCTACATCACTGTCTTCAAGAAAACTCTGAACCAAGTGGCAAACTCTACCATCCAGAAAATTCAGGACCACAAGCTCATCATGAAGACCACTGAATTACCAGACTCCACAGACTGTCTTTCTTGTATTTGTTCTGGACTCTAATCCAACCAATCTATTCTTCATCACTCTGTAACCTATTTGTGTGCGTGTGTGAAAGTTGCAGCATAGTTTATTATTTTAATTTGGTTTGGATTTTGGTTTTAAGTACAATAAACTAACCTCTTTCTTGTTTAAACTCAAGAAAACCTGTCTGATTGGTTCTTTTATGATTATAACACCAAAAAGTGTTAAACACTCACTGAATTGGTAAGCACATCCACTATTGAAAAGAAATAAACACTGTTGCGGTCAAACAAGGAGAGGGACCCCTCCTCACCAGACCATAACACTTTCTAACCTGTAATCTAAGTAATTAGTAAATACAGTGAATAGTTGAGGCCCCAACACAAATCCCTGTGGGATGCCACTAGTCACATCCTGCCAATTAGAGTACCTGCCCATTACTCCTACTCTCTGTCTCCCACACTCAGCCAATCTCCTAACAAGGCCAATAATTTTCCCTCAATTCCATGAACCTCAACCTTAGATAAGTATCAAGAGAGACTTTAATAAAATGCTTTCTGGAAGTCCTGATAAATAATATCCATTGATATTGCTCTGTCCATTACTTTAGTCACTGCTTCAAAAAATTCAATCAAGTTTGTCAGGCATTTACAAATCCATGCTGGTTTTCTCTGATCAGCGGAAATATTTCAAGGTGCCCAGGCAAAATATTCTTAATTATAGGGCTGAATTTTACAGACCACCCCCCAACCCCGACATCGGGGGCCGGAAAATGCTCCAGGAGAGGCCCGCCACGGACCTCGACAACGGGAAAATCCTTATTGCCGTCATGCTCCCGCCGTCCGTCCCAGAGCGATATTGGTGCCGGTGGCCAGCACTCCTGCTCCTTCGGATCCCTGTCCAGGAATCTGAGGCAGAACACTGGTGGGGAGGGGGTAGTAGGTAAGTTTTCCAGTGCGGGGGCGGGGTGAAGTGGGGTCTAACGGTTGGTGTCGGGGATGGTGCGAAGGATTACAGTGCACAGTTCCCTGGATTCCCTCTCTCACCTTTCTTAAACAGTGGAGTGATGTGCAATTTTCCAATCTAGGGGAATGGTTCCTGAATTGAGAGAACTTTGGAAGAACATAGGGCATGTTCTCACCTACTTCCTTTGATAACCATCTAGTCCTGGGCACTCTTTAGTGCCATTATTTTCTTAATTACTGTTAATGAAGATAGCATTTTTACCCACCAGTTTGGGCTGGATTCATACTCAAGTGTCAGAGTAAGTCATCAAGGGAGCTTACAATTGTAAGCTTTAATTGCAAGGCTAAAAAAGGTCTGATTAAAAGGCCAGTCACAACAGGAGTTACCAGTACAATGGGTTAAATGGATTAAAATGTACTCTTCATCCCTGATACCTAAATTTGAATCCAGCCCAGAATGATGGGATGAAAATGGCATTACCTCTGTAATATTGTCTGTCTCTGCACCTACTTCCCCCCATCTGCTACTGAAAACCTTACCATGCTTTTGTTACCTCTAGACTCAACTATTTCAATGCTCTCCTGATTGGCCTCTCATCCTCCAACCTCAATAAACTTAAGCACATCCAAACTTTTGCTGCCGGTATCCTTACTTGTACCGTCCCATTTACCCATCATCTCACTGACCTATATTGGCTCTCAGTTTCCGAATGCCTTGATTTTTAATTTCTCATCCATGTTCAAATCCCTTCACAGCCTCCCCCTCCCTATCTCTGTAACCTGATCCAGTCCTACAATCCTCTGAGAACTCTGCATTCCTCCAATTCTAAGTCCTAAGCCCTGGAATTTCCTCCTTCTCTCCCTCTCCTTAAAAATTTCCTCTTTGACCAAGCTTTTGGTAACTTGTGCTAATGTCCCCTCCTTTTGATCAGTGTCATTTTTGTCTGATTATGCTCCTGTGAAGTGCCTTCTACATGTGTTACTATGTTAAAAGTGCTTTATAAATGTAAGCTGTTGTTATGCTACGTTGCACGTTTCTATGCTCTATGGGGAGTTAAAGGGGGTTGCTGTTTTGAGAGAACAAGAGCTCCAAATCTCTTCGAATGCTAAAATGATACAGAAATAAGTTTGTAACATGGCTTTGCACTGGGCTGGAGTTGCAACAGGTGTAAGATCTGTGCCAGATCACCTACATGAGTTTAGGGCATTCGTCAAATAATCACTGACCTCCAGATTATACTGCTGCTCCTGTAGATGCACATTAAAACCTGCTTTGGATTAACAGAAAGTGGTAAAAATATCAAAGAAAGAGCCTGCATTTATGTAGCATATTTCACGACCTCATGACATTTCAAAGTATTTCACAGAAGATGAAGTACTTTTGAAATGCAGTCTATGTTGTAGAGACATTGTAACAGTGTAAGGCTTCGAAGTGAAATGAGTTTAGTCTCAAACCAATAGTGGAGACAAATTCATAGCACAAGAGTGCCTTAATTCAGTGCAACTTGACAATTAAATATTTATAGGTATGGCTGCTATGATGAGTGGAAAAATTCATACTGGTGCAATAGATTTAAGGTTAAATTCTCGGGGCAACCCGAACTACAGTGCTAATATTGTCGATTTCGCCCTTCGCTTTAACGTGCAGCCAAATGTAACGCTTTTCTATATGCATTTTTAAAAATACTGTGAATTGAGCATTTCTCAAATTTTCATCATAGAAAAGCAAAACATAAAACCCAAATATACGTTAAACCGTTAAACATTAATCATAGGTGTGACTATTTAAAGCGGGCAGGTACAATTCAGGTTAATACTCCGGCCCCGAACCCCTCTGCCTCCGATTATGTAGCTCTGGGTGACAAAGGAACTCCTTATCAATGGATGCTTAGCTAGCCCATACTGCTCAGCGACTGGGAAACTGCTCTATAATCGCGGTGTCCTTTTTTAAAAAAGCAGTTTCACTTTCACTAAGCAGGACGGTTAAGATCAGACTCCATTTACGAGGGGGTCTCTTTCAACCCACAGGACAGCGAATGGACGCTGCATTACCAATACAGGATAAAATAGGAAACAAAATGTATTTCACTCTGTCACCCTCTCCTACAGCCCAAGTGATGCCTCTTTTCCAGACTCCAGAATTTCCTCCAAAGCCTGAGGTTCTTCTACTGAATACCTCTCTTCGGCATGAATATGTTTATATTACCTTCCCCCAATACTGTTGCACTAAAATTGCATTATTAGGGAAAAGTTGTTTCTTACTGACAATGCTTACGAATCCACAAATGATCTGGGTGTGGTTTATCCAGCCCCTGATTTATCAGTATGATAGGGTTTTTAAATATGAAGTATTTATTTTAACGCTGAAGGGGAAAAAAAACTCCTGGGTAAAAGGCCCCAAAAGAGATCTGATGGGTATGAAAAGCCTCATAATGCAGCAGGGCGTGTGTGTGTGTCTGCTTTAAATCCAGGTCAATGACGGTCCCACGCCCATTCCGCCACCAGTAACTTGCGCCTGTATTAAAATTCAACATTGCTCCGTGCGATTTACACACACTTTTAAACGTACCACTGACACTTAAGTGCTCTCCACCCCTCCCCCCAAACTAAACCTCCGCCAAGCGCTCCAGACACAGCCGCCCACATTCTTCTGGAAGCCAATGCGCATTTTTCAAGGCACTGCACGTACACCCAAGCATTTTTTAATACAGGTTTTGAAATGTACTATGGGATATTACCATATCATAAAAATATTGGTATTGAATTAACCATGTTAACTTCAATTGCAAAGAAAGGAAATTCACACAACCCAATTAAGAGCAGGTGTAGATTTAATATCACATTCTTTAATTTCAAGGTCATTTTTAAAATTACCTCTGAAGGCTTAAGCATACGACCTCAGATAAACTTCTGACATTCTTATATCAAAAGTACGGAGCACAAAACAAGACTTTATTGAATGCTGCTGCATATTAGTGGCAGAAAAGAACAGAGCACGCGGGAGGACAAAGAGTGAACATCCAATTTAATAATGCAGTGGTCAAACCATCTCTTGAAATTTAGACTGATCCTAATAAAATAATTATGCAATGTTAGTTCTGAACCACATGATTTGCTTGGAATTAAGATAGCTCCAACCCTTTAGGATTTGAAATCCACGCGTGGCAAGTGGAAACATTCCGTGCCTGTGATAAGGAGGTTAAAGCTAAAAATATACCTGTTCACATTCCTGAATCACTATAGCAGAGGAAGGACCTGGTGTGATCATAGAAGCAATGGTAGTTCAGCATGATGGAGCAGGGAGCTGAGAGAGAGCGAGAAAGATACAGTAGATCCCTTAGGAAAATGGAGATGTCTGTCCCTATTCTAAATTAGTGCCTGAATTTAGTGAGGTCTGTTTCTAGAGAATGTTACGGCTAAGTGAGGAAAGGGGGGTCACAGTTGTCTGCTCTTGCTTTTCCTCCTCTTTGACCGCGACAGGGTTTATTCCTTTTTCAACCGTTATTATCACCTCCATGAGTGTTTTACATTTTACCTTTACTGTGATCGTGAAAGAACCAATCGGACAGGTTTTCTTGAGTTTAAACAAGAAAGAGGGAAGTTTATTATACTTAACACGCCAACCCCGATTTAAAAATACTAAAAAATATGCTACACATTCATGCTCACATTCACACGAGAATCACACACACACAAATGGTGTAGAGGGAAAAACAGATTTGGTGGTCGGATTAAAATCCAGAATAAATGGAATTTAAATACACAGTCTGTGAGGTCGTCTTCGGCTGAAGCTGTATTCCTGAAGTTCTCACTTGTCAAAGTGTATTTTGGTTGGCTTGCTTTGCTCAGGGTTTTCCTGAAGACAGAATTGTTGTTGGCTCTCTTCCCCTGGTTGCTGGCTGTACATAAGAAATAGGAGCAGGAGTAGGCAATTCAGCCCCTCGAGCCTGCTCCACCATTCAATATGATCATGGCTGATCTCATCTCGGCCTCAACTTCACTTGCCTGCCCGTTCTCCATAACCCTTCAACCCATTACTAATGGGTTGTCGGTAGGCTTGGGGTGTCCCCCCAGTCACAGATGGTTTACTAACTTGATGTTTTCTGGGGAGAGGGAGAAAGGAAAGCCTGCAGCCTTCTCTGTTGCTGCCCACTCAGTTACTGCTTGTCTCTTTGTCTGTGTAACAACTCCCCCCAAGATGGACAGACAGACACATGGTTGCTTCAGATTTTCTGTAACCGTCTTATGAAATTCAAGGTTCCACATGCACTAGCATGTCAATTTACACTTGGAGGGGGTTTGCTCTTTCAAAGTCAATATGTGAGGATTGCCTTGACTGTGCTAATGAAGTCATTTTAGGTAATTCAATCACTTAGAGCAAGCCATTGTCCTGGCTGGGCTTCTTGTTAGTCTTCTGTCTCCAGTTCAATCTCTTGGTGTTTCAGATGCAAATTGCAGTGGCCATCTTGTCTGCTAGTTTTTAAAAAAACTTACTGTAGGGTTTTTTCCCATTAAAAGTCTAATGTTGTTTTCCACCCGATGAAATTAATATTTCCCATTTGGCATATAGGGTTTTCTAGACAAGAACTACAATTACATGGTATATCTTCTTTGGCCTCCTTATCTCGAGAGACAATTCTAAGTGCCTGGAGGTGGTCAGTGGTTTGTGAAGTAGCGCCTGGAATGGCTATAAAGGCCAATTCTAGAGTGACAGGCTCTTCCACAGGTGCTGCAGAAAAATTTGTTTGTCGGGGCTGTTACACAGTTGGCTCTCCCCTTGCGCCTCTGTCTTTTTTCCTGCCAACTGCTAAGTCTCTTCGACTCGCCACACTTTAGCCCCGTCTTTATGGCTGCCCGCCAGCTCTGGCAAACGCTGGCAACTGACTCCCACGACTTGTGATCAATGTCACAGGATTTCATGTCGCGTTTGCAGACGTCTTTAAAGCGGAGACATGGACGGCCGGTGGGTCTGATACCAGTGGCGAGCTCGCTGTACAATGTGTCTTTGGGGATCCTGCCATCTTCCATGCGGCTCACATGGCCAAGCCATCTCAAGCGCCGCTGACTCAGTAGTGTGTACAAGCTGGGGATGTTGGCCGCCTCGAGGACTTCTGTCTTGGAGATACGGTCCTGCCACCTGATGCCAAGTATTCTCCGGAGGCAGCGAAGATGGAATGAATTGAGACGTCGCTCTTGGCTGACATACGTTGTCCAGGCCTCGCTGCCATAGAGCAAGGTACTGAGGACACAGGCCTGATACACTCGGACTTTTGTGTTCCGTGTCAGTGTGCCATTTTCCCACACTCTCTTGGCCAGTCTGGACATAGCAGTGGAAGCCTTTCCCATGCGCTTGTTGATTTCTGCATCTAGAGACAGGTTACTGGTGATAGTTGAGCCTAGGTAGGTGAACTCTTGAATCACTTCCAGAGCGTGGTCGCCAATATTGATGGATGGAGCATTTCTGACGTCCTGCCCCATGATGTTCGTTTTCTTGAGGCTGATGGTTAGGCCAAATTCGTTGCAGGCAGCCGCAAACCTGTCAATGAGACTCTGCAGGCACTCTTCAGTGTGAGATGTTAAAGCAGCATCGTCAGCAAAGAGGAGTTCCCTGATGAGGACTTTCCGTACTTTGGACTTCGCTCTTAGACGGGCAAGGTTGAACAACCTGCCCCCTGATCTTGTGTGGAGGAAAATTCCTTCCTCAGAGGACTTGAACGCATGTGAATGGTATATATGCACATATTAAATAAATGGTTTAAAACTCATCTATACCGAGTCCTATTTTTCCATCTCATTTATAATTTGGCTATTATGGTCTTCATCTTTCATGCTGTATCTTTTTTGCTCTGTGATTCCATAGCACTGCAGCTCATTGCACTCACTTCAGCGTACAATTTCAATCGTGGTGGGTCACAACCTTCGTGCCACATGTCAGAAGTGAACCATCTGACATTTGTATTATCAGATCACCAACACAGATGCATGCTGCAAATTTAATAATTGACTTTCTATTACTATGGTGACATCATCGGAACAGCTGGGGCTCCCATCAACTGAGTAATAATCTGTCTCAGTTAGAGGTTTCTTTGATTTGAGACTAAACACAAATTTAGGCTGAAGCTCTCTGTAATGTTACATTGGTAAATTTGAAAATTGTCTGGCAATCTCCAGATAGTTTCTGAGAAGTTGAGATCTTGGGACTAATACCTTCTTTGTATCAACTTAGCTTTTGGCTTAATGGAGGTTCTGCTTTATATTTGTAGGATGCTTAATCAGTATAGGTAGTATATGAGGTGGCAGGGTGGGGGGAAACAAGTGGCACTCGACCCCATGGGCTAGATTTTAACTCAGTCAAAACCTATTCACTTAGAGTTAAAATTGGTGGGTCATAAGGATGAATGAATTATGAGGCTACAATTTAATGAGTTGGTGCATTCCCCCACCCCTGACCCCACAGTCCCTAAGGTGTGTATTTCATTAATATCACATATTTTATTTCACTGTAATGATGATTTTAATATTTGTGTAATTATTTTGTTAGATCCATAATTCGTTGAAGAGAACAAGCAATACTAGGACATCGTGTTGTCGACAATATCTCCTGCATTTAATTAGAATACTTCTGTTGAAAATAGAATCTGAGCATTGCAGGATCAAAATAACAACCAGTTGCTTAAGTAAAAATGCATCTTGAGAACAATACGTACAATCAAACCAAACACAGTTTTTGGAGAAATCTTCTTAATCCTCCACTCAGCTCCATAATGGCTTCTTGAAGTGAAATTTATAATTAATGGATTCTTAATCTAGATTTGTTGGAATCAGTCCTTTATTGTTGAGTCATTAAGACAATGAATCCTTACACTAACTTATAATCTTTATCTGATATATGGGAACATGGAATTTAGGAGCAGGAGTAGGTCATTCAGCCCTTCATGCCTGCTCTGCCATTTGATAAGATCATGGCTGATCTGGTTGTGGTCTCAACTCCACTTTCCTGTCCCTGCACGGAATGCAGCAGATTCTTTGCAGTTAACACCGTGCACATTATATTCTTTCCTTTTGTAACCCAAGCTCCCTCCCACCTACCTTCCAACACCAAGAGCTGCAGAACACCTGATGCCCGGCAAAGGGGACTACAATTCCCAGTCTGCACCGCGGGGCAGGCGAGCATGCGCACTGGAGGGGCCCCGCCCTCCGTGGGAGTGTTCGAGATTTAAATAAACAAGGAGCAACATGGCGGCGCTTTTTCTCGGCTTATTTAGGGAAACGAAGGTCAGGATACTGGAATGTTCCTCCGAGTAACAGCCAGCGCGGTAAGTTGATCGGAAAACAGGGTGTTGAGGTACGGGTGAGGTAAATAGGTCAGGCCCTGAATGTTTTTTTTTAAATTTACACCCTTCCCCCCCTTCTCCATCCTCTTTGTGGAGAAGCCTCTACCACCCGCCCCCCCCCCCCCCCCCCCCCCCCCGACCGACCCGCCTTCAGCGCCGTCTGTCCCGGAGTGAAGTTAACCTGAGAGCCTCCAACTAACCTGTTAACAGTGAGGCTGGGCCTGCACTCCACACACACAGACGCAGCTAGCATCGCAGAGCCCCGGCCGCCAGAGGTGTGTCCCCGCCCGGTGAGCTCCGGATCAGGCCAGCGCCTCAGCCCTTTAAAAAAAATCTTGGTTCGGGACAACTTAATTACTGAGGCCGAACTTGGGAGCACTGTTCCCTCCTCCGCCTCCCGCTCATTGGTTCCCCGACTCCCTAACCTGCATTCCAATTGGTTGCTGCACCTGTCAGTTAACCTGTCGCTATAGTATTTTGTTCCTTGTCAATGTTAGTTTGGGCAAAGCTGGGGGAGGGGGTAGAGAAAAGGTTTATTTAATCGTGGTGTAATTAAAAAAAAATTTTTTTTTAATGTGCATAATGTCATCGTCTTCCTTCACCAGTCTGTCAGGTCTTGTGCATGCCTGTAATATACACTGAAAGGAACATTGTGTAAGGAAAGGGCTTACCCATTAAATGTTTCGCCACGATTTAAAACTTATTTTTGTATATATTTGAATGCTTGAACTTAAGTCGTTTAGATTTATTTAGATTTAGATTTTAGATTCTTAATATGCTTTTTAAAATTTGATATACTCAGGCTATCTGAGTGGTTATAACTAGGACAGCTGTATCCTAATGCCTTTATTTTTAGTACCATGTTCACTGCCAGTTTTCACGGGTTTTTTTTGCAGTCCAATGCGCATTAAAGTCTTATTTTAGCATAATTTGTGGATGCATTTTTTACGGATTTCGTATTTCTATGGTTATATGTATTTCTTTCCTTTACTCTAGCTGCCATAAATAATGGGTGTCATGTTGGGTGCGATTTCACGGCTACTAGTGCCTTATAATCTTTATGCTGAAATGGTTACCCTTCAGGACAGTGAAGACACAGGGGAGTGGGTGTAAATGGAGGAAGGGTGGCTTTGGTCTGTGAAGGTAAAAGTGTCCACATGTGCCCTCGTGCTCTTTGAATCGGGTTGCTAGATAATGCTACTATTCATTTCTATTCATTCTTGACCCTGATGCTGTAGAAGCTAGCCAACTATTACCAGTTCTGCCCTGTCTGAGATTGTTCAACCCTGAACAGACCAGGAACTGAACCTAGGGTGTTCCTGATCAATACAGTGTGGCTCATTTACCCATTGCAGAATCAGGAAAAGAGGTGTACGCTTTGAATGTATTCCCATCAATGGAGTAAATCATTATGCTGCACAGGTTTTCAAATTGGTCCCCAAACGGTCTGAGGGAATCCCAGGAAATCTCCAAGGGCATCCAGTTTCTGTCAGTCGCTTCAGATTTCTGTATTTCACTATTTGTTGACTTACTGGCATAATATTTCTATTTTATCTTTAATACTTAAAAATGTTTAATGTTTTTCTTCGGGTAGCTGGTCCTGTCTTTAAGATGAGTGTGTGCCAATATTTGTAAATGATCTCTCTCAAAAGTTTGAAAATCGGTTTTAGGGGTAGAATATTTACAACTATGCCGAGTATCCAAAATGTTGTATACAGTAATCATTGCGAATAAGTTTGCTCGAATATTTTATTTTCTGTACGTTTAGAATTTTTGCCAAGTATGGAGCCTGAAAGCTGATGTGAAAAATGAATAAATTCAGATTCTGTCCCTGCATTTTAAGTAGTTATGCGCTTACCAACAGGAAAAAACATTTCGCATTATATGATGCACATATGCCTAAAACACACAGAACATAACTTGCTTGCTATTTTTGGAAGATTTTCTCAGAAGGTCGCGAGTCTGAATTGTTGTATGCTGTTTGTATTTTTTTCAACTATGAATTGTTGTGACTATTATTTATTGTCTTTGGTTGTAACTTCTGACTATAAATAACATAGTACCCAAATGTGTTTAATTTTAAATCGGTGATTACACCTGCACCTTGTGCATTAGAAGAGCGCAACGTTGTTTGTTGAGCAGGATAATCCAACGTGACAGCTCCCTTGATGGCTTGCTTCTAATTGTGGATGTGCAGGCAGCAGTAGGATAGGCTGCTGTGTTGTCGTCGAGTCTGGTGACAGCGTGCAGAGGGACTTCTGCTATTGGCTTGTTTGCAAATAGCAATCGTAAGTCGCTATCATTGGCGTGTCTGTGGAGACCCTGTTGATGGACAGCTGCTAACGTACTGGTGGGTCTGACATCTACATCTTGTTTGGATGCCATTATTGGCAGGCCCGTTAGAAGAGCCTGAAGCTCTACTTTCCATAAAATACTAACCTAAATGTTAGGCATTCTGGAGTGTACAGTATTTATGAGCACAACGTCGGTTTAAAACCCTCATCTGACATTAAGCTTCTCTGGGTTGGTCAGGTTTTTTTTTTAAAAGGTACCGAACTATTTTACACTTGGGGTCAAAAGCCTTTTTTAGATGTCGATAAGGTTCGTGATGGCGTTAATTTGAGCCGAATATAATTTCTCTTACTGCTTCCTTTACATTGAGAAGTGAGAGGACAAAATGAGAGGTGGGCAGGACCATACCAATTCAGACATCAGATGAATTAAGACTTATTGCGAATGCTTATGAAATATACGTGCCGAGGAGTGTCGAAATTTGGATTGCAATACTTAACCTGTCCTTGACTGGAACCATTTTCCTTCCTTTCCACAGCACATTTGTCAGCTTTGGAAAATCAGCATTAAAAATGACATACTGTAACATTTTTGTAATACTTGCAGGGGGAAAATCGTATCCGTGTTTCAGGTGTTAGCAGTGCATCTATTTAATGTCTGAACAAAGCTACAGAAGTTTTATTAACATTTTTGATACTTCCATGGCTGGTACTGCAGATTGTCTGGGTCTGTTTCTTTTTATTTTGGGACGGCTGTGCATTTGTGTGTCAGGTTAAGGAGGTGGAGGTCAATTTTCCTATCCTTTCAGATTGTATTTAACAATTCTGGGTCAAGCCACCAACTGTCTGCAACTTTGCCACAGTTGTTACATCAGTCTGGAACAGCTAAAGGTGGTGTTATAGCAACACCATTAGATGACCTTGTGTAGTGTTCAGTTTGACAGTAGTCACTATCAGAGGTAGTTAGGAAGAGCTAGCTGGGTTACAGTATCTACAGCCACGTGGGTGCTGGAAAATATTTGTTAGGCTCTGACCTGTTATTGCAAATTTGTGGAAGTATTTTCTATTTATAAGATAGGATGATCGCATCGATGAATGTTGTGGCCGTCTTGTAGTTTGGTTTCTGGGCATAATTTTGCTGTTTGCAAAACAGAGCAGACTTTTAAATAACATTGCAGCATTGATGGGCAATTTTTTCCAGAATATTTTTGCTGTTCCATAAGATCTGTATGAAACTTTTTATTATGGCACCTAGGTCTGTCGGAGTTGTAAAACTTAATGTTTAGCATCTGACTGGCGTATATTGCTTTTATTTTTCATAGTGTTTGTGGTGGCCTTGGCAAACATTTAATTTAACCCTTTTTAAAAAAAAAAATAAATACAGTGTTACTTCACCACCAGAACAGAACCAGATTCTAATTTGGCAGAATATTGTGAAATAAGCAGAATTTAGTATATTTTCAGATCACTGTAGATGTTTTTTAGAACAAAATGTGGTTATTAAAGCTAAGTGAGCAGCTGATGAATATTAGTTTTGCATCTTTCTCTTCTCCACCCCCATTTTGTAAACTCTGCTGTTTCCTTCCTTGGATTGCTTCTCCCTTGTGCACTGTCCCTGGCATTTAAAGTAAGTGCAAGCCTGTGAAATGGTTGACTTAATGTGTACTCCATAGATAATGCACAAGTGTGGCTGAATTTCTGTGTGTTACAGTAAGAGGGAGTTATTTTACAGAGCAATTAATCAGTCATGTATTGTGAATACATGCAAAATAATCTGTGGTATATGCTGCATTGCATCCTACATATATTAGTTTTCTATGCTTGCCTGTTGCTATTTAACAACATTTTGAAGTTGGAAGAGGAGTAAAGTATACATGATCACAGCACATGCATAAATCTGTTTCAAGTTGCACAATTTGAAAGTTTTGTAATGTATACATGGTTTAAAATATACAACAAAAGAGCGTGTTTTGTATAGTGAGGCAATATTGTGTGGCTTGTGTGGTTATGTTTTGGATATGTGAATATGAGATAGCATTAAGGATAATGTTACGACCAGGTGAGAAAGAGGTCTAGGGTTTCCATCTCAGACTTTTCCTGGTTTGACCATAACAGGGTTTAATTTTTAAAACACTGTTTTTAGCTTCCCCTCGGGAAATCCTTGTTCACTGCTCTCCACTTGTAATGGCAAAGAATTCAGACAGATTTTCTTAAACTTACACCTTTCTTGTTTAAATCTATTAATGTTAAAACTACTAAAAATACGTGGCGCGACCACACTAGCATACATACGCGATGAAAACGCACGCAGGTAGAGATAGAAAAGGAGAAAGAATCAATGGGAAAGGTTTGAAGCAATAGCTGGAGTTCATTGACTGTCTTTTGAGTTTGATGTAAAGTCTTTGATTGCAGTTCGAGCTTGCTGTCTTGATGGAGTCCAATACACACTTTCAAACTTGTTTTGATGGTTTTCTGTCTCCTTGAAATCCAGTTGCAGTTTCTTCTTTTCGTGAGAGAGAGAGACAGGGAGAGATGTTCTCTCTTCAAGCTTAGTTGCAGTCTGACTTCAAACTGTTCTGTGAACACAGTTCAAACCAAACCGGGGCCAGCAGGTCAGTTATGTGACTAGCTTTTTTTCAGGACAATCTGCCTGGTGAAGTTTTGTGGATTTTTTCAACATTAGTAGACATCCTCAGTAGGAGGCTGGAATGCTGACTTTAACACATTCAATGTCTGGTGATCAAAATCCATTTGATTAATTGAATCAGGGAGCAGTTCCATTGTTTTCTCCAGGCAACTGTCTCTTAGAATGCAAATGTTTCCAGCCACTGTCCTGTTAGATTGCAGGTGCAGTCGTGTTTTCAGTTCAGTATGAGTTTAAAATTAATGTTCCATATGACAAAATTAATATGTCTCATTCTTGGCAGGTGTGATTTTCATAATATTTGTCTTTTTAACTTAAAAAATCTCTTTCTGAAATAATCAGGTTTATTGGTTCCTAAATACTGAGAATCATCAAATTGTATAGCACAGAAAGGGGCCATTTGGGCCATTGTACCTGTGCCTGGTTCTTTGAAAGAACCATCTAGTTAGTCCCCTGCTCTTTGCCCATAGCCTTCCAAGTATTTCCTTTTTATGTATCCAATTACCTTTTGAAAGTTACTATTGATTCTGCTTCCACCACGCTTTCAGACTTAACATTGAAACTGCTTTATCATAGCTGTTTCTCCTCTTCCGTCCAAGTTAGCAGTTTCTGTTAAAGAGCTTTTCTTAGATGGAAAAGCTTGTCATAAATCAAGGTATATTTATATTTTTGGAGGGAAAGGCTTATTTTTGTAAATTTAGGATATTAATTTAAATTGAAGCCTCTAATTCAGGATCCATGCAGTTTAACAGGTTACAGTCAGTGGATCTGATTACAGTTTACTTAGGACTAAAGTTCTAGTTCCCAGGATATGGTCCTCACATCGTGTATTCACATGTATTATGAAGGGATGGGGAGGTGCCCATAGGCTGCAGTTAATGTTGCTTCATGACTGCTTAATAGCAGGAACTTGGATCACTTGCTGCCTTATTTTTATTATTTTCCTCTACCTAAACGCAAAGTACTAATTAGTTTAGTAGATTTGTACATATTTTATGTTGAACTTGTACAAGTTTCTATTTTAATAGTTTAATGAGATTCATTTGCAGACTAGTGTTTTGGAATGAAGATTTGGACATCTTTCACTACATTTCACAACACTGATGCAGATAAAATAAATTTTCAATTAGTTAATTTTTGTAGGTGGTTAGAAGTTTTCTAAAAGGTGAAGGTATCTAATGAGGCTGTGTGCTGTGCCATACAACGGGAATTGAATTTCACTTAGCAGTCAAAGAACCTGAAAACACATGTGGAACCATTTGCCATGTTTTAGATTGGGTAATGAGATGCACGCTGATGTTGGATATGTGTAGTTATTTTGTCAGTGCTTGAGCTTTGCATAGGCCATTGTAGGTCTTGTTGAGCAAATATTTAATCTGCTTAGCTGTGTAAATAGCTGACAGTGTAAAGAAAACTGCATTGAAAAGTGCTGCTTCAGTGAAATTGTGGTCGAACATGTGTGATAGGACTGATTTAAAAAATACAAGAGTTGTCCTCAGCTGCAAAATGTACTAAATGATTTAAGCTACCATTAGCCAAATGACTAAAAGCAATTTATTTAATTTCTCTCTGATTATCGCCCCCCCATCTCCCCCCCCCCCCCCCCCCCCCCGCCCCCACTAAAACCCATGTAAGGTCGATAAGTGTTGGTCTTCATTACTTATACAAATATGACTTCATATTCAGATAAGGAATAGGATTTTTCTAATTGTAGTAAATCAGGAGGGTTTTTCAGGTTGGATTAGGGATCCATTTTGGGAAACTGCCAATTAATTACTTGATATCTGGCACTAGTCAATTTTACTTTTCAAAGAAAATTTGTAGGTGAGATAATTGGTTGGTAATGAACATTCTTCATTTTGTGTGTGTGTATCTAGAATTCACCAGCTAAATTCATGGTAAAAGTACCCAACACCGTTCCATCAAACTACTACAGAAACCTCCCCCTTCCCACGTGCCAAAAAAGATATTTGTTAATGAATCGTTGTAACATTTAAATTTCTCAGCGTGAGGCTTTCTGACTAGTATTTACTTAAGAATGTGTCTGTCCAGTGCTCCTGTGTTCTAGGGGTTGAGGCTTCAGAAATCTTTTGGGAAGGGGGAAGAGTGTGTGTTTTTTTGACAACTGTAGATTAGTGTACTTTATCAGTGTCAGCATTAACTTCCAAGTTTCTGTATAAAAGGTGCTTGTATAAAACTAATTACCCAATATGGTGTCATTTTCAGAGATTGGATATTTTTCCTGTAAATATTTAAATAACTGCACTTTGCCTTGCGGTATTTTACAGTGGAACAGGGTTGTATTTCAGAAGCAAAATATTACATGAATTAATGGTATTGCTGTTGTCCTTAAAGTAGTTCATTGAGTGACCCAGGCGGTGGCCATTTCAGTCTGTTTTATGTTTTGGACTTGTGCTTGAATTAGCATAAAGTGAACTTTGTATTCCGAGACTCTGTGGTCTCAGATGAAGGAGGAAGCAAAGCAGTAAACTGCATATAATATCCTATTTATACTGTGGGACTGAATTCCTATATTCTGAATTTACCCTGTTTGTACTGCTGGGAAAATTTTGAGATTGATGGAAACACTGGAGCAATGGCCCATGCAACATTAGATCATCATGCGATCATTTTGATGGGGTATAGACAATTCGAACTTGGTGTACAAGCATGTGCATTGTGTGCTTGCATCTGCACAGGAGCTCAATGTCCTTATTGTAATGGTTACATTTGAAGAAATGACCTTCAAATGTAGCTTACAAGTATCAAGATTTTGTTTCACATGTCCGTTAATTTAATAGTCCAAACTTCATGAATTTAAGAGAATGACCAGAGAAATTGTGACATTTTCAATGTGATAAGGTGTTACCTAAGAGCAAATGACAACATCAGGGAGAGGCAAACAAAAGCCTAGTATTGCTAAATAAATGCAAGTAAATTCTAAACTATGAAACCCATTAGGACACACCACTCGGTTTGTGAAAATGCCCATTACTTGTCCCGGAGAGGTATAATTGTTATCCACCCTGATAAAGCAATGCTTGCAATTAAGTTTCTGTTATTACATATGGTTTAATAATGGCTTGGAATCAGGTACAATTTGGAGAAAACAGAAAGGATGGTGTCCAGTGTTGATCAGCATTTTGCAATCCAGAACTCCCAAATATTTTTGCAACTGACTGCAAATGTTGCTTATAGGAGTTCAGCGGGTTGAAAGTGCCAACAATAAAATTGGGTATTGGTGTGTTGGGTTGGGGCAAATATGAGCTCTTTAGTTGAAATATTTTGAGGAAAAATAAAAGTAATATATTTCAATTTTTAATATGTTGTGTTCTATGGTTTGTTAATACTTGAATAAAGCATTTTCATGAGATGAGAAGTCCCGTACCTCAGATTTTAAAAGCACTTTTTGAATCATCATCCATGTGTTTTTACTGAGTTGTATTTATTGATCACTGTAACCTTGATTAATAGTGCAGTGTGTGTTGGACTGCTATTTTAACATCCTTGGTAAAATGATGCTAACCTATATCTTTAAAATTGTACCTTGCGTGGGTGAGGAAAATCATGTTTTTCTCACCTGTTTCTTATGGCTGTGAATTGTTCTATAGTCTTCTCGTTTTACTACATTACAATAGTGACTACACTGCAAAAGTACATCATTGGCTGTTAAGCATTTTGGGATGTCCTGAGGTTGTGAAAGGTGCTATGTAAAAAAAAAAATCAAAAATCTATCTTTCTAATGTAATCATATTTGTTCCTAACCCTCCAACTGTCCATAGAATTAGAAAGGATAATTTCTTGGGAAAGTGGCCAGCTTTTCTGTAACTCTCTATTCTTTTTCTCCCCTACCTCCCGTTCTTATGTTAACTTTTCACAAATTCTGAAAATTACAGTGTTAAGATATTGAGTGGACAACAAATGCATCTTATAATTGCAAAAATGTAATTTCATTTTGAAGAAGCACAAATTCAATTTAATTACAAGTTCTGTAATTCATTTTATGGTGCAAACAGCCCAAGGGGTTGTACACAAGTTCCAGCCCTTTGGTATACTATGGCGGGAGGACCTTACACAGTGGCCTTTCCTCATTGAGCCTTTGCGGCAGCTGCACCAAGCTTTAGCGCATCCCTCAGGATGTATTCCTGGACCTTGGAATATGCCAGTCTGCAACACTCTGTCATGGGCAATTCTTTGCATTGGAAGACCAGCAAGTTTTGAGCAGACCAAAGAGTATCTTTCACCGAGTTAATGGTCCTCCAGCAGCTGTTGATGTTTATCTCAGTGTGCGTCCCTGGGAGCAAAACATAGAGCACAGAGTCCTGTGTAATGGAGCTGCTTGGGATGAATCTCTACAAAAACCACTTCATCTCCCTTTCGCACCTGCTTTACAAAGGCACATTCCAGAAGGAGATGGACGACAGTCTTTTCCCCACGACAGCCACCTTGAGGGCAGAGTGTGGAGGTGGTGAAACTCCAGGTGTGCAGGAAGGATCTGATGGGGAGGGCCCTTCTCACCACCAGCCAAGCTACGTCTTGGCGCTTGTTTGGAAGTTCTAGCAATGAGGCATTCTACCAAATAACTTTGACAGTCTGCTTGGGGAACCATCCGACAGGATCCACCGTCTTCTTTTCCCGCAGAGCCTCGAGGACATTACGTGCAGACCCTGGCTGATGGACTTATGGTCAAAGGTGTTTTTCTGCACAGATTTTTGCACGAAGGACAGGTGGTATGGCATGGTCCAACTGAATGGAGTGTTCCGCGACAATGTGGCCAGACCCATCCTTCACAACAGGATGGGGGCAGCACAGTGGCGCAGTGGTTAGCGGCGCAGTGGTTAGCACCGCAGCCTCTCAGCTCCAGCGACCCGGGTTCAATTCTGGGTACTGCGTGTGCGGAGTTTGCAAGTTCTCCCTGTGACTGCGTGGGTTTTTGCCGGGTGCTCCGGTTTCCTCCCACAGCCAAAGACTTGCAGGTTGATGGGTAAATTGGCCATTATAAATTGCCCCTAGTATACCTAGGTGGTAGGGGAATTGAGGGAAGGTGGGGATGTGGTAGGAATTTGGGATTAATGTAGGATTAGTATAAATGGGTGGTTGATGGTCAGCACAGAGTCGGTGGGCCGAAGGGCCTATTTCAGTGCTGTATCTCTAAAAAATAAATAAATAAATACACAGATAAATAAATAAACAAACACCGGGGACAGATAGAACCTCAGCATATTGGGACACTTGGTGTTTGTGTACTGGGGGTCTACGTACAGCTTGATCCAGCCACACACAAAGGTGGCCATCAGAATGAGGACGACGCTTGGTATGTTTTTATCCCCATTTATTTGGAGGTTTGAACATCATGTCCCTGCGGATGCAGTCCCTTTTCAATCTTCCCAAAAAGCGGAACTGAATTGCCTCCAATGCAAGAATATCCAGCCTTTTAAATATCGAGACTAGAAATGTACACAGTACTCTCGGTGTGGTCTCACCAACACCCTATGTAGTTGCAGAAAGATTTCCTTACTTGTATGCTCTATCCCCCTTGCAATAAAGGCCAGCATTCCATTTGCCTTCCTAATTACTTGCTGCACCTGCGTGCTAACTTTCATGTACTAGCACACCCAGATCCATTTGTGCAGCGGCATTCTGTAGTTTGTTTGCATTTAAATAATAGTTTGCCTTTCTATTCCTACCAATGTTACATTTTCCCACATTATACTCCCATCTACCAAATTGTTACCCACTTAACATATCCATATCCCTTTGCAGACTCTTTGTGTCTTCCTCACAACCTGATTTCCCACCTCTCTTTTGTATCACCAAATTTGGCTACAATACACTCTGTCCCTTTTAATCCAAGTTATTAACAATATAAATTGTAAATAGTGGAGGCCGAGCACTGATCCCTGTGGCACCCACTATTTACAGTTTGCCAACTGAAAATGTCCTATTTATCCTAACTCTGCTTCCTATTAGCCAATCCTCTATCCATGCTTATATATTACCTCCAACATCATGAGCTCTTATCTTATCTTCTGTAGCAGCTTATCGAATGCCTTTTGGAAATCCAGATAGATACTGGCTGTTTCACCTTTATCCACCCTGCTTGTTATATCCTTAAGAGCTTTAATAAATTTGTCAAACATAATTTCACTTTCATAAAACCATGTTGACTCTGCTTGATTGTATTGTGATTTTCTAATTGTCTACATGATTTTATAAATGTGCTACCACTTTCTTAATGGATTCCAGCCTTTTCCCAATGATAGACATTAGACTACCTGGTTATAGTTTCCTGGTTTCTGTCTCCCTCCTTTCTTGAATAGGGGCGATACATTTGCAGTTTTCCCATCTGCTAGTACCTTCTGAGAATCTAGGAAACTTTGGAAGATTACAATCAATTCGCTATCTCTGCTGCAACTTCTTTTAAGAGCCTAGGATGCAGGCCATCAGGTCCAGGGAACTTTTTTTTTTCGTTTCTGGGAACTGGGCATCGCTGGCTAGGCCTGCATTTATTGCCCATCTCTAGTTGCCCTTGAGGAGGTGGTGGTGAGCTGCCTTCTTGAACCGCTGCAGTCCTTGGGGTGTTGGTACACCAACAGCGCTGTTAGGAAGGGAGTTCCAGGATTTTGACCCAACAACAATGAAGAAGCAGCGATATAGTTCCAGGTCAAGTGGTGCCTGGCTTGGAGGGGAACTAGCAGGTGGTGGTGTTCCCATGCATCTGCTGCCCTTGTCCTTCCAGGTGGTAGAGGTCGTGGGTTTAGAAGGTGCTGTCGAAGGAACCTTGGTGAGTTGCTGCAGTGCATCTTGTAGATGGTACACACTGACGCTGTGTCGATGGTGCAGGGAGTGAATGTTGAAGGTGGTGGATGGGGTGCCAATCAAGCGGGCTGCTTTGTCCTGGAAGATGTTGAGCTTCTTGAGTGTAGTTGGAGCTACATCCATTCAGGCAAGTGGAGAATATTCCATCACACTCCTGACTTGTGCTTTGTAGATGGTAGATAGGCATTGGGGAGTCAAGAGGTGAGTTAATTGCCACAGAATTCCCAGCCTTTGACCTGCTCTTGTAGCCACAGCATTTATGTGGCTGGTCCAGTTCAGTTTCTAGTCAGTGTTGACCCCGAGGATGATGGCGGTGGATTCAGCGATGGTAATGCCATTGAACGTCATGGGGAGATAGTTGCATTCTCTCTTGTTTGAGATGGTCATTGCCTGGCACTTGTGTGGTGCGAATGTTACTTGCCACTTATCAGCCCAAGCCTGGATGTTGTCCAGGTCTTGCTGCATATGGATACAGGCTGCTTCAGTTTCTGAGGAGTCACAAATGGTGCTAAACATTGTGCAGTCATCAGCGAACATCCCCACTTCTGACCTTTTATGATGGAGGGAAGGTCATTGATGAAGCAGCTGAAGATGGTTGGGCCTAGGACGCTACCCTGAAGAACTCCTGCAGTGATGTCCTGGGATGGAGATGATTGACCTCCAACAACCACAGCCATCTTCTTCTTTGTGTGAGGTATGACTCCAACCAGCGGAGAGTTTTCCCCTGATTCCCATTGACTCCTCAATGCCATACTCCGCCCTTGACATCAAGGCAGCATTTGACAGTCACTCTTGCCTCACCTCTGGAGTTCAACTCTTTTGCCCATGTTTGAAGCAAGGCTGTAATGAGGTCAGGAGCTGAGTAGCTCTGTCGGAACCCAAACTGAGTGTCACTGAGCAGGTTATTGCTAAGCAAGTGCTGCTTGATAGCATCGTCGATGGCTCTTCCATCACTTTGCTGATTATCGTGAGTAGACTGATGAGGCAGTAATTGGACAGGATGGATTTGTCCTGCTTTTTGTGCACAGGACATACCTGAGCAAATTTTCCACACTGCCCGGTAGATGCCAATGTTGTAGCTGTACTGCAACAGCTTGGCTAGGGTGTGTGGCTAGTTCTGGAGCACATCTTCAGTACTATTGCTGGAATGTTGTCAGGACCCATAGCCTTTGCAGTATCCGGTGCCTTCTGCCATTCTTGATATCGCGTGGAGTGAATCGGATTGGCTGAAGACTAGCATCTGTGATGCTGGGGACCTCCTGGAGGAGGCCGAGATGGATCATCCACTTGGCACTTCTGACTGAGAGAATGCAAATGCTTCAGCCCTGTCTTTTGCACTGATATGCTGGGCTCTCCCATCATTTGAGGATGGGGATGTTTGTGGAGCTTCCTCCTCCTGTCAGTTGGTTAATTGTCCATCACCATTCACTGGATGTGGCAGGAGTGCAGAGCTTAGATGTGATCCGTTGGTTGTGGGATCGCTTAGCCCTGTCTATTGCATGCTGCTTCTGCTGTTTGGCAGTAGTCCTGTGTTGTAGCTTCACCAGGCTGACACCTCATTTTGAGGTATGCCTGATGCTGCTCCTGGCATGCCCTCCTAGCTACCTTCATTGACCCAGGGTTGGTCCACCGGCTTGATGGTAGTGGTAGAGTGGGGGATATGCCGGGTCTTGGGGTTATAGATTGCAGTTGAATACAATTTGGCTGCTGCTGATGGGCCATATCACCTCATGGATGCCCAGTTTTGAGTTGCTAGATCTGTTTGAAACCTATCCCATTTAGCATGGTGGTAGTGCCAGACAACACGATGGTGGGTACCCTGAATGTGAAGACGGGACTTCGTCTCCACAAGGACTATGCGGTGGTCACATCTACCAATACTGTCATGTACATATGAATCTGCGACAGGTAGATTGGTGAAGATGAGGTCAAGTAGGTTTTTCCTGTCTTTGGTTCCCTCGCCACCTGCCACAGACCCAGTCTAGCAGCTGCGTCCTTTATGGCTCGGTCTGTAGTGGTGCTATCGAGCCACTCTTGGTGATGGACATTGAAGTCCCCCACCCAGAGTACATTTTTCTTCCCCTTGCTACCCTTCGTGCTTCTTCAAATTGGTGTTCAACATGGAGAAGCACTGATTCAATAGCCGAAGGGGCAGTAGATGGTAATCAGGAGGTTTCCTTGCCCATGTTTGACCTGATGCCATGCAATTTCATGGGGTCTGAAGTCGATGTTGAGGACTCCCAGGGCAACTCCCTCCCGACTGTATACCACTGTGCCACCACCTCTGGTGGGTCTGTCCTGCCAGTGGGACAGGGCATACTCTGAGATGGTGATGATGGTGTCTGGGACATTGTTTGCAAGTTATGATTCTGTGAGTATGACTATGTCAGGCTGTTGCTTTACTAGTCTGTGGGACAGCTCTCCCAGTTTCGGCACAAGCCCCCAGATGTTAGTAAGGAGGACTTAGCAGGGTCGACAAGGCTGCGTTTCCGGTGCCTAGGTTGATGCCGAGTGGTCTGCCCGGTTTCATTTCTTTTTTGAGACTTTCTAGCAGTTCAAAACAACTGTCTTGCTAGGCCATTTCAGAGAGCGTTTTCAGAGTCAAACACATTGCTGCGGGTCTCGAGTCACATGTAGGCCGGACCAGGTAAGGGTGGCAGATTTCCTTCCTTTAAAGGGTATTTGTGAACCAGATGGGTTTTTTTTTTACAGCAATCGCCAATGGTTTCATAGTCACTAGACTAGTCTTGAATTCAATTAATAAATCTGGAATTAAAATTCCACCATCTGCTGTGGTGAGATTTGAACCCATGTTCCCAGATCAGAAGCCTGGGGCTCTGGGTTACCAGTCTAGTGACATTACCATTATGCCACCACCTCCCATAACTTGTCAGTCTTTAGTCCCATTAGTTTTCCTAGTGCTTTTTCTCACGTGATTGTTTTAAGTTCCTCCCTCCCTTTGGCCCCCTATTTTCTGCTATTCTTGGGATGCTTTTTGTGTCTTCTACTATGAAACCAGATACAAAATACTTGTTCAAAATCTGACATTTCTTTGTTTCCCATTATTAATTCCCTGGTCTCATCCTGTAAGAGGCCAACACTTAATTTAGCTACATTCTTCATTTTATATATTTGCAGAAACTCTTACTGTATTTTTATATTTTTTGCTAGCTTACTCTCATTCTAATTTCTTCCTCTTGATTTTTTAAAATCATCCTTTGCTGGTTTCTAAAATTTTCCCAATCTTCTGGCCTACCACTAATTTTTGCAGCATTGTATGCCTTTTCTTTCAATTTGATACCATCCATAACTTCCTTAGTTAGCCATGGATGGTTCATGTTTCTCGTGCTCCTGTGAAGCGCATTGAGATATTTTATTGCGTTAAGGGCGCTATATAAATATAAGATGTTGGGAACTGAATGTTTTCCCGACACGTGGGAGAGGCAAAGTGATCAGTCCATATTTAATAACTATGAATCTGATTCAACTTCGCACTAATAAACATGTGAATGTTAAGTAGGTGTTGACGCCCAAACTGACTCTTAAAGTGGATTGAGAAGACCTTCTGTAAGGATTCTAGTTATTCCTCATTGTGGTTGTCAGGCTGGCACCTGAATATGGATTCAGTCTGAATTTACATTATTACTGCAGCAGTGATACCACAGTTGTAGTGAAAAAGCACCATTCAACACTAGCTTTTGGCTGTGGGACATGAGTTCAAATCTCGCCCATATTGATGGTGTGGGATCTTTTTCGTTAATTTTAAGGGCCCTGTGTTTGGGCAGTGTAATTTTTTTAAAGTTTGAGCATGTGGGTGAGGCAGGCAAGGCTACATTTGATTGCTCAACTCTAGCTCTCCTGAGGACATGGTGCAAGGTCGTCTCCTTGAATCACTGCAGTCTTCTGAGTGATGGTATTTCCATATGTTATGACCAGGTGAGAAAGGTGTCTCGTCTTCCCGTAACAGGGTTTTATTTTAAACACACCGTGTTTTTAGCTCCCCCTTGGTGAATATTTGTTCACCGCTTTCCAATTATAAGGCAAAGAAACCAGCACAAACAGGCTTTCTTGGGTTTAAAGAAGAAAAGTTGAAATCTATTCAACATAAACTCAAACTCTAATTTGGCTAATGCCTACGGATACGCGATGCGCCCGCGCTAGCACACATACGCGATACACACGTGCAAATAGAGATAGGAAAGAGCAGAAGAAAAATAAAGTGGAAAAGTTTGAGGCAATATCTGAAGAGTTGTTATGGTTCTTCAAGCTCACTGTAGAGTCCTTGACTATAGGTAGATCTTGCTTTTTGTTGGGGCCCAGTATTATTCTTAAACCTTGTTCACTGTAGGAGACTTTTCTCTCTCGGGATTCATGTGTCTTCAGTGGATTCAGAGGCTTGTGAGAAAGAGATGCAAGCAGACAGATAGGAGAGAGATCTTCACAGTCCAGGAACAAACAGACTTTGAGTTCAAATTGTTTGTACAATTCAGAAAAACCCAAGTTGTCTATCAGGTTAGTCATGTGGCTAACTGGTCTGACCACATCTTGGATTGTATCATCTTAGCAGTCTCTGGACTGCTCCTCTTACACACAATACCTGGTGATCAAGGTCCATTGTGGGTTGAATGTGTTAGGGAATAGTCCTTTGTCCTTCCAAGCACTGTCTGTTAATATGCAAATGTCTTTTCCAGCCATGGCTGATCTGTTTAACAAGTCCTTTCTTCACTCCAGTAACAGTTTGAAATTAATGTTCATGACAAAATTCATGTGCCTCATTCTTGGCAAGGGGGGCCTAGCATGACACCATAATATTAAGTAGGGAATTTGATGAGAATTACCAAGCGATAATGCAAGAGTGGCAATAAATGTCCAAATTAGGATGATTATGTGACTTGGAGGTGATACCCTAGTTTTTCTCTCCGTGATAGAGGTTGCAGTGGGAAAAGTGTGCTGTCGAGGGTCAGTGATAAAGGAACAACACTTGCCGGTCACTATGCTTAAAGCTGCCACAAACTTTTCATGGGCTTTGCAGTGGTAATTGAAGGCTATTAAGAGATCCTTTTCAGTATGGTGCCTTCTACTGGGGATCTGTGGCATGTGTGAATAGGGAAAGTAACAGCGTGTCCCTTCAACCAATCTGACCAAAGAATTCAGTTCTAAATTGGAATACTTGGTTCAATGTAAAACCATGTATAGAAAATTAAATAAAATGAGGGAAAGAAAGTTGGGGGGGTAGGGGAGAGAGAAGGAAAAGGTAAATTTGTTTTGATTTAAAAACAAAATCGTCAACATTAATTTAAATCTGAAAGAATGAGACTCCACACTTGTAAAAGTAAATTTTCAGTGCCAGAGATTGAGTAATTTCAAGTTTATCATAGTGTCAAAAATTCACTTGCACTTGGATGCACAAAACCTAACTTTTTCTGGGGTGTTTTTGCAGTAACCAGTGCTTAAGTACAGCAACTTCACACCCTTGTATTTAAATGCTGAAGCTGTTGGCGAGGTACTGATGTAACAAAGCTTGTGGATGAGCAGGGTAAATAAAACAGCAACTTCAGGATTTCCACATTTAATTGCGCATGTCCAGATGCCAGAAATTTCTACCCAAATTACTCCATTTTAAGGAAGACTATTGGATTAAATTACAAGAAAGGCAGGTCCAATGAATACCTAATGGAACAAATACTTGGGAAAACAATAAAGGTTGAATCCGTGCAAAATATCATCATCAGAATGTATTAGAGTCCCAAGTGTCAGTTGGACAAAATGAACTGAACTCCAAAAATATTAAAGGCTCAGCGAATGGAGAATGCCAAAGTAGCAGTGCCCTTTGTATGACCAGAATAATCATGTCACCAATGTTAAACTAGAGATGTTAACTGCTTTTCCTCTTGCCTCTGAGTCAGAAGTTTATGGGTTCAAATCCCACTCCAGGATTTGAGCACAGAAATCAAGGCTGACACTGCAGTGCAGTAATGAGGGAGAGCTGCACTGGCCGAGAAGTTGTCTTTCAGATGAGACGTTAAAGTGAGATCGTGTCTGCCCTCTCCTATGGTACTATTTGACAAAGAGCAGGGTAGTTGTCCTCAGTGTCCTGACCAATATTTATCCCTTGATCAATATCACAATATTATCTGGTCACTATCACATTGTGTTTGTGGGAGCTTCCTGTGCACAAATTGGCTACCACATTTCCTACATTGCAACACCACCTGCACTTGAAAAGTATTTCATTGACTGTAAAGTGCTTTGGGAGGTCCTGGGGCCGTGCAAGGTGCTATGTAAATGCAAGTCTTTTTTCTTTCGAGGTGACCATTGAGGGGTTAAAGTAGAAATTGAGTTTGTCAAGTTTCCCTCAATTCTGCAAATTTGTAGACATTAACGCCTGAAATGGGAATTACCAAGACATTAGTTGACCTGACACTATTAATTTCTGAATACAGGCAATAATACTGAAGAAAACTGCCAAGGGCATGTGAATATTGTTGAAATGCACTTGAATCAGGAAAGTTTTGAATGTTGGTTGCTTTTGTGATCCAAGATGTGGAATTTTTTAAGATGCATCTTCTTTGTCTTTAAAACGCCTTCCTGTCCCTATCTAAAGTCACAGGAAAAGAATAGAATTGAGGTTTTTTTCTTATTTCTGATGTATAGCAAATTTCTGTCTTATACCATTGTATCAAGGCATGGCTGTGATAGGATTGTGCACCAGAGTTGCCACGATCACGTCCAGCCAAAGCTGTAGGAAATATTTGTGTACAAGTTATGTGCTCTTATTAACTTTACACTTTTTTAAATATGATAGCACTGGCTTTCTTACAATTTTTATGGTTAGTTCCTCAGTAATGCAGAACTCATAATGCTGATTTTCAGTATACTGTACTTCACTCATTAAACTCTTAAACTGTGAGGGGAAAAATGACTTTTGGGCATTTTGCTGGGGTGGGGGGAGTTGGAAATTGGTTGATATTTCTGAGTGACTAATTCATGTAGCTATCGAAAGTATACTATATATCTATTGCTTTATATATTGCTATTTTTAAGTATTTGGAAAGTTTTCATGGAGTGCAAATTTTTGAATTTTATAAATAGGTGATCACAGAAAATCCCAGAACTCTTAACTTAATTTTCTGTCTGTAATTTGAGAATTATCTTTGTGCAATGGAGGCAGAACTTCTAGGTTCTACATTGTTTAAAGATTCATCTTCTTTCAAGGATTGTGGTGAACTAATATCATCAATTATATTTTACAGCATATAGAAATATCTCAAAGCACTTCATACAATGATTCACTAAGTGCAGTGAATTTTGTTGTCTAAGTAAACCTGGCAGCCATTGCATCAGCAGCATCCTGCAGACTGTACTGAAAAAAATGACTAATTTGTTTTCATAATGCTATTGATTGAGAACAGTGTGCTGGCCAGGAATAGTATTATGGACCCGAACCTTTGAGTAGACAGACTCTGTTTAATTTATAAAAATGAATTTTCGGAATGTGGGTGTTGCTGGTAAGGCTGGCATTTGTTGCCCATCCCTAGTTGACCTGAGATTAATACAACTGAGTGGCTTGCGAGGCTACTTTAAAGGCAAGTTGAGATTCAACCACATTGGTGTGGAACTGGTGTCATATAGGCTAGACTGAATATGAATAGCAGGTTTCTTTCCTTAAAGAACATTGGTGAACCATTTGGGTTTTTATGACAACCCAATAACTTTATGATCACATTTTCTTTTACTGATACTGGGTTTTTATTGAACGGAATTCAAATTCTCACTGTTCTGGTGGAATTTGAACTCCGGTTCTCTGAATTATTTATACATGCCTTTGAATTACTTGTCCAGCATCATAAACACTATACCCAGATATCTTATCTGAAACACATGCCTGAAAATGCAGTATTCTCATGCAGTAATATCTGTAATGAACAGGTTGTTTGTAATCAATAGTTTCCAGTGCAAAGAAAATATATTGTAATTTTAAAATGCAGAATAACCCAGTTATGAATTTGTTTTCTTTACTCTGCAAGCAATCTCTGACACATTAACAGATTTTAACTATAATAATCAAAGATGACTATAGTAGGCACTCTACCCGCTTTCCTCCCTGCCCATTCCCCACAATTTTTATCACCTGATGGGGTTAGCTTCCACAGGTATGCTGATGAAGTGAAACACTCTACATCCATTATTTAACGTTCATGCCACACAAGTACTAGGCAATGACCATCTCCAACAAGAGAGAATATAATGAAATGAAAACCGAAAATGCTGAAAATACTCAGCAGCTCAAGCAGCATGTTTGGAGAGAGCAACAGAGTTAATGTTTCAGGTTGATGACATTTCATCTGAACTGGGAAAAGTTAGAAATGTAATGGGTTTTAAGTAAGTCAAGTAGGAGAATGGAATGGAGTACTTAAAAGAAGCAGGGTGTGAGGGGGTGTAGTTGAGGTAGCTGTGGGAGTCATTGGGCTTGTAATGAATATTAGTTGGTAGTCCATCTCCAGAAATGGACACTGAGAAGTTGAGGAAGGGAAGAGTTGGAGATGTACCATGTGAAGCTGAGAGAAGGGTGGAAATTGGTAGTAAAGTTGATTGAAGTTTTCCATTTCAGGACAAGAGCAGGAAATGGCATCGATTAAAGTCATCAATGTACTGGAAAAAGTGAGGGAGGGGGGCCTCCAAGTAGGTTTGGGATAAGGAAAGTTCCACATATCCCACAAAGAGGCAGACATAGCTAGGACCCATGTGGGTACCCCTAGCAACACCTTTTATTTGGAGGCAGTGAGTGGAGTTGAAGGAGAAGTTGTTGAATGTGAGAACAAGTTCAGCCAGCGGAGGAGGGTGGTGGTGGATGGAGACTCGTTGGGCCTCTGATCAAGGAAGAAGTGGAGAGACCTGACCATCCTGGTAGGGAATGGAGGTGCAGAGTGATTGCATGTCTGTAGTAAAAGGAGACGGTTAGGGACAGGAAATTGGAAACTGTTGAGGTGACAGAGGGCATTGGAAGAGTCACAGATGTAAGTGGGAAGAGACTGAACAAGGGGATAAAAATAGAGATCGGAAGAAATCAGTTCTGTGGGACAAGAAGCGATGGTTCTACCATGGCAGTCCTGTTTGTGGATCTTGGGAAAGAGGTAGAAGCAGGCTGTTTGGTGCTGGGGTCCAGGAGGTTGAAGGCCATGAAGGGAAGATATCCAGACGAGATGAGGTCAGTGACAGTGCTGGAGACAATGGCTTAATGTTCAGTGGTGGGATCATGGTCCGGGGAACGAGGATAAATTGTCAGAGTTGGCGTTCATCCTCAGCTAGATAGAGATTGGTTCGCCAGCCAACAACACCACCCTTGTCAGCAGGTTTGATAATGTTAGGGTTGGATCTGAGAGAATGTAGTGCAGCAGGTTTAGAGGGAGACAGGTTAGAGTGAATGAGGGGAGCAGAGAAATTTAAGGCAGAGTTAGATAGATTCTTGATGAGCAAGGGGGTGAATGGTTATTTGGGTAGGTGGTAATGTGGAGAAATCAGTTCAGCCAGGAACTTATTGAATGGTGGAGCAGGCTCGAGGGGCCGAGTGGCCTACTCCTGCTCCTAATTCGTATGTTCGTATGAGACTATCTATGTCATGCCGGCAGCTCTCAGTGAAAAGGTCAAGAGAGGGAAGTGGACAGAAGGAGGGATCCAGGTGACTGGACAAAACTGGAGAATCTAACCATTTCCCCTTTACATTCAATGGCATTACCATCTCTATATCCCCCACCATCAGCATCCTGGGGGTTAGCACCAGAAATTTAACTGGAATGGCCAAATAAATAATGTGTACCAGAGCAGGCCAGTGGCTGGGAATTCTGTGGCGAGTAACCCCTGAATCCCCAAAGCCTGTCCACGTTTACGAGGCATAAATCAGGAGTGTGTTGGAATAATCACCACTTGCCTGGATGGGTGCAGCTTCAACAACACTCAAGAAGCTCAATACCATCCAGGACAAAGCAGACCGCTTGATTGGCACCCCATCCACCACCTTAAACATTCACTCCCTTCACCACCGGCGTACCATCTACACGATGCACTGCAGCAACTTGCCAAGCCTCCTTCAACATCACCTTCCAAACCTGTGACCTCTAAATCCTAGACGGACAAGGGGAGCAGATGCATGGGAGACCCACCATCTGCAAGTTCATCTCCAAGTCACAAACCATCGTGACTTGGAATTCTATCATCATTCATTCACTGTCGCTGGGTCAAAATCCTGGAACTTCCTTCCTAACAGCACCATGGAATACCTCCACCGCATGGACTGCACAGTTCAAGAAGGCGGCTCAGAGGGCAATTGGGGATGGGCAACAAATCCTGTGGCCTTACCAGTGATATTCATATCCTCTGAAAGAAAAAAAAATTGACTGGCTCTTTTCTGTCTGAGTTCTTGTTCAGTATTGACTTGAATTAATCTCACTTGATATTTGGAAAACTGAAGGAACCATTTTTGGATTGTGCCACAGACTTGCCTTCCTGGCCATTTCTTTGGGTTCAGTCAAACTTTTTTTTAACATCGGTGTCCTATTTGACCTTTTGAATTGAGCTTTAAACCTCATCCTATTTATCCTTAAGACTGCTTAGTTCCACGTCTACAAAATTGCCTGCCTGCCTGCATTCCCCATTAGCCCTTTCTCCAGTCAAGCCCTTGTACATGTCTGTCACTTTCAGATTTGACATTTTTTAATTTGTTCATTGGTAGTGGGTATTGTTACAACCAAGACTTGAGGAGTACACTGTCTTTCTCTAGTTCCGCTTCTCCACAGGTCACAACATATATTTAAATGTGTACCCAGTTACAGATGCAGTCAATTTTATACTCTTTCTATTTCGAGGGTGGCGCAGTGGTTAGCACCACAGCCTCACAGCTTCAGTGACCCGGGTTCGGTTCTGGGTACTGCCTGTGTGGAGTTTGCAAGTTCTCCCTGTGACCGCGTGGGTTTCCGCCAGGTGCTCTGGTTTCCTCCCACAACCAAAGACTTGCAGGTTGATAGGTAAATTGACCATTATAAATTGCCCCTAGTGTAGGTAGGAGAATGGTGGGGATGTTCTAGGGGATATGGGATTAATGTTTCTTCTTTCTTTCGTTTGGGCCTCCTTATCTCGAGAGACAATGGATACGCGCCTGGAGGTGGTCAGTGGTTTGTGAAGCAGCGCCTGGAGTGGCTATAAAGGCCAATTCTGGAGTGACAGGCTCTTCCACAGGTGCTGCAGAGAAATTTGTTTGTTGGGGCTGTTGCACAGTTGGCTCTCCCCTTGCGCCTCTGTCTTTTTTCCTGCCAACTACTAAGTCTCTTCGACTCGCCACAATTTAGCCCTGTCTTTATGGCTGCCCGCCAGCTCTGGCGAATGCTGGCAACTGACTCCCACGACTTGTGATCAATGTCACACGATTTCATGTCGCGTTTGCAGACGTCTTTATAACGGAGACATGGACGGCCGGTGGGTCTGATACCAGTGGCGAGCTCGCTGTACAATGTGTCTTTGGGGTTCCTGCCATCTTCCATGCGGCTCACATGGCCAAGCCATCTCAAGCGCCGCTGACTCAGTAGTGTGTATAAGCTGGGGGTGTTGGCTGCTTCAAGGATTTCTGTGTTGGAGATATAGTCCTGCCACCTGATGCCAAGTATTCTCCGAAGGCAGCGAAGATGGAATGAATTGAGACGTCGCTCTTGGCTGGCATACGTTGTCCAGGCCTCGCTGCCGTAGAGCAAGGTACTGAGGACACAGGCCTGATACACTCGGACTTTTGTGTTCCGTGTCAGTGCGCCATTTTCCCACACTCTCTTGGCCAGTCTGGACATAGCAGTGGAAGCCTTACCCATGCGCTTGTTGATTTCTGCATCTAGAGACAGGTTACTGGTGATAGTTGAGCCTAGGTAGGTGAACTCTTGAACCACTTCCAGAGCGTGGTCGCCAATATTGATGGCTGGAGCATTTCTGACATCCTGCCCCATGATGTTCGTTTTCTTGAGGCTGATGGTTAGGCCAAATTCATTGCAGGCAGACGCAAACCTGTCGATGAGACTCTGCAGGCATTCTTCAGTGTGAGATGTTAAAGCAGCATCGTCAGCAAAGAGGAGTTCTCTGATGAGGACTTTCCGTACTTTGGACTTCGCTCTTAGACGGGCAAGGTTGAACAACCTGCCCCCTGATCTTGTGTGGAGGAAAATTCCTTCTTCAGAGGATTTGAACGCATGTGAAAGCAGCAGGGAGAAGAAAATCCCAAAAAGTGTGGGTGCGAGAACACAGCCCTGTTTCACACCACTCAGGATAGGAAAGGGCTCTGATGAGGAGCCACCATGTTGAATTGTGCCTTTCGTATTGTCATGGAATGAGGTGATGATACTTTAGTAGCTTTGGTGGACATCCGATCTTTTCTAGTAGTCTGAAGAGACCACGTCTGCTGACGAGGTCAAAGGCTTTGGTGAGATCAATGAAAGCAATGTAGAGGGGCATCTGTTGTTCACGGCATTTCTCCTGTATCTGACGAAGGGAGAACAGCATGTCAATAGTAGGATTAGTATAAATGGGTGGTTGCTGGTCGGCACAGACTCGGTGGGCCGAAGGGCCTGTTTCAGAGTGCAGTATCTCTCTGACTCTGTCTCTGTTGTAGTTTCAGAATAAAATCCACCAACCAGGTTTCTTTAATAAACAACAGTTGTGTTAATTTGCAGTTAAAGGAAAAAATAAAGATGCTTTGGCCAAAGTACTTGTTAATTCTTGAGGAAAAAGGATAAGATATGTTATGTTCCAGATGGCATACAGTCTGGCATCCGAGTACATGTAGATGGGTCACTGGGATCTTTTCAGAAGCAGTTCGTTCAGGAGATGTCAAGAGGAAGTCTTCCAAAAAGCTTCTCCGGAGAAATGAGACATCAGGGGTTATAGCTATCACACACTGGTTTTTTTTGCAGGGTTTCTCAGAGTGGTGGAGAAAAGGTGAGTTGGATGCTTTTTTCAGCAGGCTACAAACCTGACTGACTCAGAACAGTATTCAAAAATGAAACCCACTCTTGAGCACCATAAATCTTGACATGTTACTTCTCTTGTAAACAACTCCCATAGTCAGAAGGCACCTGTTGTTTACTTAGCTGAAGACATGTGACAACTTTTTTAGAATTAGAACATTACAGCGCAGTACAGGCCCTTCGGCCCTCGATGTTGCGCCGACCTGTGAAACCATCTGACCTACACTCTTCCATTTTCATCCATATGTCTATCCAATGACCACTTAAATGCCCTTAAAGTTGGCGAATCTACTACTGCTGCAGGCAGGGCGTTCCACGCCCTTACTACTCTCTGAGTAAAGAAACTACCTCTCACATCTGTCCTATATCTATCACCCCTCAACTTGAAGCTATGGCCCCTCGTGTTTGCCATCACCATCCGAGGAAAAAGACGCTCACTATCAACCCTATCTAACCCTCTGATTATCTTATATGTCTCTATTAAGTCACCTCTCCTCCTCCTCCTCTCCAACGAAAACAACCTCAAGTCCCTCAGCCTTTCTTCGTAAGACCTTCCCTCCATACCAGGCAACATCCTAGTAAATCTCCTCTGCACCCTTTCCATAGCTTCCACATCCTTCCTATAATGCGGTGACCAGAACTGCACGCAATACTCCAGGTGCGGTCTCACCAGAGTTTTGTACAGCTGCAGCATGACCTCGTGGCTCCGAAACTCGATCCCCCTACTAATAAAAGCTAACACACCATATGCCTTCTTAACAGCCCTATTAACCTGGGTAGCAACCTTCAGGGATTTATGCACCTGGACACCAAGATCTCTCTGTTCATCTACACTACCAAGAATCTTCCCATTAGCCCAGTACTCTGCATTCCTGTTACTCCTTCCAAAGTGAATCACCTTGCACTTTTCCGCATTAAACTCCATTTGCCATCTCTCAGCCCAGCTCTGCAGCCTATCTATGTCCCTCTGTACCCTACAACATCCTTCAGCACTATCCACAACTCCACCGACCTTAGTGTCATCCGCAAATTTACTAACCCACCCTTCTACACCCTCTTCCAGGTCATTTATAAAAATGACAAACAGCAGTGGCCCCAAAACAGATCCTTGCGGTACACCACTAGTAACTAAACTCCAGGATGAACATTTGCCATCAACCACCACCCTCTGTCTTCTTTCAGCTAGCCAATTTCTGATCCAAAGCTCTAAATCACCTTCAACCCCATACTTCCGTATTTTCTGCAATAGCCTACCGTGGGGAACCTTATCAAACGCCTTACTGAAATCCATATACACCACATCCACTGCTTTACCCTCATCCACCTGTTTGGTCACCTTCTCGAAAAACTCAATAAGGTTTGTGAGGCACGACCTACCCGTCACAAAACCGTGCTGACTATCTCTAATGTACTTATTCTTTTCAAGATGATTATAAATCCTGTCTCTTATAACCTTTTCCAACATTTTACCCACAACCGAAGTAAGGCTCACAGGTCTATAATTACCAGGGCTGTCTCTACTCCCCTTCTTGAACAAGGGGACAACGTTTGCTATCCTCCAGTCTTCCGGCACTATTCCTGTCGACAATGACGACATAAAGATCAAGGACAAAGGCTCTGCAATCTCCTCCCTAGCTTCCCAGAGAATCCTAGGATAAATCCCATCTGGCCCAGGGGACTTATCTATTTTCACACTTTCCAAAATTGATAACACCTCCTCCTTGTGAACCTCAATCCCATCTAGCCTAGTAGCCTGAATCTCAGTATTCTCAACAACATTTTCTTTCTCTACTGTAAATACTGACGCAAAATATTCATTTAACACTTCCCCTATCTCCTCTGATTCCACACACAACTTCCCACTACTATCCTTGATTGGCCCTAATCTAACTCTAGTCATTCTTTTATTCCTGATATACCTATAGAAAGCCTTAGGGTTTTCCCTGATCCTATCCGCCAATGACTTCTCGTGTCCTCTCCTTGCTCTTCTTAGCTCTCCCTTTAGATCCTTCCTGGCTAGCTTGTAGCTCTCAAGCGCCCTAACTGAGCCTTCACGTCTCATCCTAACATAAGCCGCCTTCTTCTTCTTGACAAGCGCTTCAACTTCTTTAGTAAACCACGGCTCCCTCGCTCGACAACTTCCTCCCTGCCTCACAGGTACATACTTATCAAGGACACACAGTAGCTGCTCCTTGAATAAGCTCC
This sequence comes from Heterodontus francisci, assembly GCF_036365525.1. NCBI lineage: Eukaryota > Metazoa > Chordata > Chondrichthyes > Heterodontiformes > Heterodontidae > Heterodontus > Heterodontus francisci. Next base: position 82,729,835 of record NC_090386.1, read on the forward strand.
ACATTTCGATTGTTCCCATCCCCTGCAGTTTCCTTCCCCATCCTACGCATCCTAAATCTTGCCTAATCGCATCATCATTTCCTTTCCCCCAGCTATAATTTTTGCCTTGCGGTATATACCTGTCCCTGCCCATCGCTAAGGTAAACCTAACCGAATTGTGATCACTATCACCAAAGTGCTCACCTACATCTAAATCTAACACTTTACTAACTAGTAAATATTTTTGAACAGAGTCCATCCAGTGACTCTTAAAAAAAAAAATCCAGCATCTATGGAATCACTTCAGTCCTCCAATGAATCCATCACCATAATTCTAAAACACGAGTCCTCAAAAAATATTTTTTAAAAATAGAAGCACTTTCATAACCGCATCATTGGCAAGGCCAGCATTTATTGCCCATCCCTTCTTGCCCTTGGGAAGATGGTGGTGAGCCATTTTCGTGAACGGTACTCTCAGTACTGCTAGAATTTTGACCCAGCAATCATCAAGGGACAGAGATTACATTTCCATGTCAGAATGGTGTGTGATGTTGAGGGGAACTTATAGGTGGTAGTGCTGCCCTTCTCTCTCTAGGTGGTAGAGATTGCAGGTTTGGAAGGCGCTGTTGACAAAGCCTTTGTGAGTTGCTGCAGTGCATGGCGGGAATGAATGTGGAAGGTGGTGAACGGGGTGCCAATTAAGCGGGCTGCTTTGTCCTGGATGGTGTCGAGCTTCTTGAGTGTTATTGGAGCTGCACTGATCCAGACAAATGGAGAGTATTTCAGCACATTCCTGACCTGTGCCTTGTATATGATGGCAAGGCTTTGGGCAGTCAGGAAGTGAGTTACTCCCCCCAGATCTTGGTGGGGGATTCAGCAATGGTAATGCCGTTGACGATCAAGGGGAGATGGTTAGACACACTGTTTTTGGAGATGGTCATTGCCTGGCACTTGTGTGGTGCAAATGTTGTTTGCCACTGTTACGAATGCTCAGGACAAAGTCCCCAATCAAAATATGATTCTGATCGCGGTGGGAGCAGCACACTGTCAATTCAGTCCCGTCGCTCCACAGGTCGCATCATATATCTTTAAGCTTTCCAAATTGAAGAAAGCAGCAGCAGAATTGAAACAATCTAGAAGCCCCCAAATGAGGCAAAATAAAACCAGGTATATTTAGATATCAACAAATTAACTATTTATTGAAAAAACTAAAATCTTAAACACTGCTAAGATAAAACAATATCTAAAGACCTTCTAACTTAGTTTTTCATACTCAAACTAATAGTAGTTTGGTTTTTAATTAGCTGCCTGAAAAAATTGAAAAAACAATAAAGTCTTTGCAAATTACACTTCCGACGAATAGTCTTCTGATACAACACAGTCAAAGTTCACTTGCAGTCTTCTGAGGTCTGATGAGAAAAGGGTCCTTTCAGAGATAGGGGTTCAACAGTTCAGTTTGGCAGTTGTAGCATTAAACACTCGTTTTCCAGCGATGAACACAGCAGATCAACAATTTGTTATTTCTTTAAGGAATTAATTTGGCTTGAAGCTTTTTAGAAGTTTGAGAGAGAAACTACCCAATGTCTAAATTGACTTAGAGAGCTCTCCTATTTCTTTCACGTGCTCGATTAGTCTGTCAACTGTGTGTCTCTGCTAGCCTGTTTCAAAGTCAAAATGGATACGTTGAAGCCCTGTTCTCCCTCTCTGTATGGTTGTTGCTGGGCAACCAGAATGCACTTTGGCTTACAGTCTCCAGAGCTTGCTGCCTTAAAGAAGTACTGATCTTTTACAGCCTTAAAGGCGCACTGCAGTATTTCCCGAGGAGAAAAAAAAAAGCACAGGATCATGACACCACTTATTAGCTCAAGCTTAAATGTTGTCTAGGTCATGCTGCATGCTTCATTGCTGAGGAACTGAAAACTCTGCAATTATCAGTGGACGTTCCCACTTCTGACATTATGGAGGGAAGGTAATTGAAGCAGCTGAAGATGGTTGATCCCAGGACACTACCCTGGAGAAATGTCCTGTCGCTGAGATAACAGGTCTCTGCTGACCACAGCCATCTTCCTTTTTGCTTGGTATGCCTCCAGCCACTGGAGAGTGTTCCTCTTGATTCCCATTGACTTCAAGTTTACTAGGTTGGTTAAATCCTGCCTTGATGTCAATGGAAGTCACTTTAACCTCAACCTCTGCCATTTAGTGCTCTTTTTTTATTTTGTCCATTTTTGGATCAAGTCTGTAACGAGGTTTGGAGCCGAGTGGTCCTGGTAGAACTCAAACTGAGCATTGGTGTGTAAATGCTGCTTGATGGTGCGATCAACAACACCTTCCATTACTTTGCTGATTGAGAGTAGACGCTTGAGGCAGTAATTGCCCCGATTGGATTTGTCCTGCTTCTTGTGGACCAGACATACCTACCCAATTTTCCTCTTTGTTGGGAAGATGCCAGTGTTAGCCCTTTACTTCACAGCTTTGCTGGAGTTGTGGCTAGTTCGTTCTGGACACAAGTCTTCAGCACTTACAGCCATTCCAGTACTATTGCAATATTCTTCTTGCTGTTCTCCCAGCCTGCTCCCTCAATAAAATGCAATATTTAGAATTCTACTGCTTGAACCCTGTACAGCATTAAGTCCAGCTCCCCATTCACTCCTGCCTTTAGTGATGTACACTAACCCACAACACTGTCATGAATTTTAAAGTTCACTATGGAATAGCCTCATCATACCTATGCAATCTTCTCCAATCCTATAACCATATGTAGGCCGAATGGCCTACTCCTGCTCCTAATTCGTATGTAACCTTGCTTAATGCTCTTGTTTCTTTGACTCAGCCATCAATATGTCCCCTCCTTTATTTTTGTTTTTGCTTCATTTTTGGCAGTAAAGTCTTCAGCCACATTGATGCTGCCTCTCTGGAACTCCCTCCCTAAGCCTCTGCCTTGCTCTCCACCTAATCAATATTTATTCCTCAATCAACATCACAATAACAGATTATTTGGTCATTATCACTTGCTGTTTCTGGGAGCATCAGTGACTACACTTCAAAAGCACTTCATTGGCTGTAAAGTGCTTTGAGATGTTCTGAGTTTGACTTTTAAAGACCATCTCAATTTTTTCTCTAACCAGTCTTATGATCACTTTGATTCTTTTCCTGATTCACTGTATCTATCTGTTAAGACATTCTTTACATTTCAAGGTTCATTATAATTTCTAAATTATAAATGCAAGTTGATGTTTGTCTCTGTTAACGAGAGCAGTAGTTCCTAGGTTTTCTGTATGGAAACTATACTAACTGTGCTAGGCCCCAAAAGCACATGTTTGAAAATTCTTCAGTATAAACCCTCCTCCCAAGGGGCTTCTAAACACTATGCTGAAGTGCTGACTTAAGTTTGATCACAAAGCCATAATTTGGTGCTTTGAAAGTACTGGAATACATCTAGGAATGGTTTAGCAATTATCTGCTATTGCACACATATTAACATTGTTTTGTCCTGTCCATGATTTATAAAAGGTTAAATCAGATGGTAATGAAAGCGGAAAAGCTCTTGCTAATCTGTTACCAGCAGGAATTCTCAATGATCATTGTGTTGTCTCATTAACAGATGGCTCAAAAAGCTTTAGCTGGAGTCCTAGAGATTGTCGTGGTAAAAAGACCTGAAGATTTGGCTGTTTGTCAGGACGGGACTGTAATTCAACTAATGAATTCAATATGTGTACCATTTTCTTCTGGGCCACACATTGTCTTGTCCTTTTGCTTTATTTATAATGAAGCCGAGTAAGAAATAACTAGCCTTATTAATTACAACGACGTGCAGTAAAATTTGGAATATTAGTCAATGGAATCAAAAATGTAGTTTATTAGGAATTTGAAGCTTTTTGTAGGAGTTTGCAGGAAATGCGAATCACAGATCAAATGCAGAATTGTGTATTCCAGTAGAAGGGTCATTGGCATGTTATAAATGTATTCTTTTAGACAGAATGCATGATGTATTTTTGTCATGTTCTAATTGCTTTGCTCAGCATTGAGCAGTCAAGCAGAGAGGATGAGGTTCCTTGAAGACAAATAATATTTTTGTTAAAATTAGTTTTGAAGGAGTCAGTTTGGCTTAGTTTTCCTTTTTTCCTGATTATGCATTTACATTTTTAAAACTGAAAATCTGTTGCTGCTTAAGGTGAAACAGCAATATCCTTCTTGAGATCTCTTTATTTAAACCCTATTGTAATCTTTTATAAAATGGCTTCTGTTCTGCTTGGTACTTTGCATCTGGTGTCAACTAATCCCCATCCCACTTTCCAAATGCATTTTTGTTGATTTAACAGTTGCGTAGTCAATGTTATTTAAATGTACTAAAAATATTAGTAGACCAAATAATGTCGTAACATTGATTTAGTAGTCCTGTTCATAGATTAGCCTTCTAACTAAGCTGCATGGTTGGCATTTTTTCAATTCTGAATTTCTAATTTGGTTTACGAACCCAAGGAAGTGTATAGTGTTTGTGAGTGAATCAGTCTAGTTAAATTATTTTTTTAAATAAGTGTTTAAATTTAAGACACTTCTTGTGATTTTTTTCCAGTTCCTTTCATCATTGTCTACATTAAAACAGAAGCAATTTTTCCCACAGCTAACAAAGTATTAGAAATAAATGCACAGCAATGGTTCAATACTTGAATTGTGCAGTGTTTAATCTACACTTAGCTGGTGCTGTAGGAGCATAAAGACAAGCTTCTTGGAGTAAAACCAAATCTTCACCTGTCAGTTGCAGAGCGAAGTTTCGAAAATGTTGTCTTTCCCTTAAATGAAGGCCATTCCCACAGTTTCAAACCAGACTCGGTCTGCTGACTTTCCACTCCCACAAAACAAGTGGTCACTTATATTACAGAACACCAGTAGTACCCTATCCCTAGCATATGTCAGCACCTTCAAAAGTGGAAGAGAGAAAATTGGAAAGGTAGTGGCGTGCGGGGAATGTGAGAGAAAGGAGAATGGATTATTTGTGACCCCCCCCCCCCCAATCTGCTATGGTTTTTACTGGTTTTGAGCAAAAAAGTCTTAATCTCTGACTTTTGATATAACAAAATTGCCACTTGTCGACAGTACTTTTTAAAAAAAAAAAATCCTAAACCGTAACTAAATTTGTTGTGATTGTATTGTTCTCTGTGGTTACCTGCTACATAGGTCCTTTACAGGCAGACTCTAGCCGATGAAATGTGGTGTTGCTATAGTAACAGACTAAGTGCAGCCTCAAGGTCGGTCAGTTATGACAGTGATCAGTCTCTGCTCAATGTGTAGGATTGTGTTGGCTGCATTTGAAAGGTTATTGGAATTATTCTGAGCCAAAGTCTGCTTATGTACTAATTGAGAATGCAGACTGTTGATGAAAATATTAAGTGGTGTCTTGCTTGCAGATTATTTAGGCCCCAGTTTCCAGATATTTGCTTTAATAGAGGTGTGAAGGGGAGAAAATTGTACAGTGCCATTACTTCCTGTAATGGGTACTGTTAAAAAATTATTCAAAGTTTAATTTCTTAAAGGTATTAAAAAAAAAACTGGATTTGAGATGACTAAAATAATAAAAGATACATGGTCCATTCCTTGTTCTAAAGTAACTAATTATACAAATGAAGCCAAATATTTCTTTCACTTGGAATGGGCTTGGAGGTGACGAGGATGTATTTGTGAATTTAGACAGCAGTCTTTGAATATTTAACAGAATCCCATCCTGAGATGTTGAAGGTTTTATTGGCCTTTTAATGAATCTTCAGTGTCTTTGTTTCATTTGGTTTTAATGGTTGTTGTGATGTTTTGAAGCTTTGTTGCTGGCATTATATCTTTGGTCTAGATTGTGCTTTACCAACACTGAACATGTAAGGAGCTAAGCCATAAAGTAATGGTGTAAGCTATGTTCAAAGTATCGACACCTATAAAGAGTGGATTGTGATAAACTTGCTTTTACTAATTTAAAAATTCTAGCTACAGGTATGCAGTGCTCTTTGCAAAGTTTATGCTGGACAAAATAGATGCTTGTGTTAGGGATATTAAAAAAAAAAAGCTGTCGAAGACAAGGTGGCAGACAGGAGAAGGGGTGCATAATGGTTTTAACTTTGAATGTAATTTGCATGGTCAGTCAAATTCAAATGCTTTGGTAGCTCCATTATCTGCACTCTATAGGGGAGTTTTTCTTTGTTCATGTATTAGGAATTTGCACGTCCCCAGCCCGTGATTATTCTCCATTGTAATTAAGAGAGAAAAAAAATTATGGACTGAGCGACGCAATTTTTTTGGTACCCTCGGAGCGCTGAAGTGTTTTGAAAGTCTCCCTTTAACAGATTTTCTTATTATTCATTAGAATTTTTGCCGGACAAAGTCTTCAGTGAAATGTTGTAATTACATAAAAGTTTCTTCACTTTTACATTCTTGTGCCTAGGTTATTGTGGCACTATTTTTGTTGGTAGAAAATTTAGGGATGCTTGAATACATGTGGATAATGCTAGTTCCACATTACCCTAGATTTCTGATAATCTGTCTTTGGCTTTGAATAACTGAGCCAAATGATAAAATTGGCATTCGGGTTATAATTTAGCTTTGACCTTGAGTCAAACGTCTGATTCTGTTGTTACTTGTGGTAGCATCTAATAACACTGCAAACAATTGAGAACTGTTACGTGTTGTGGGAGATGAAGTAAATTTTCTCCTTTTTGTGAACAAAATAAAATATGATGGATTCTATCTGTCATGGTACATGAGGTTTAAAAGCAGGTTTCACGCAGAATAGTCCAGCTTATTTTGATGTACAGCAGGTGCATTTTTTATTTTCATCTGTGGAAGCACAGTTAAGACTGTAACTACTGTAACTGGACACTGTTTTCTAACTGTGACTCAATTTATGCTTGTAAAAGGTTTCGTATTGCTTTGGGCAGAATTGCGCGTTATTTATATGATGCCTGACATTATTGAACAATGACCAGTTTCACTTGAAAGGTGACTCTTCCATATTCTTAACTGTGAGAAGTAGAACTAACTTCCATAGTTTATGTAATCAACATTTCACTTGATATTCTAGCTTTCAAAGTCCATATAAAGAGATATTTTGGCAGATTAGTCTGTACACCAGAAATTAAGGTGCTTAATTTTTCAAAAATGAAGTTGCCTTGCAATGTTGAAAATTGTTTTTGATTAGGGCGACGCAGTGGTTAGCACTGCAGCCTCACAGCTCCAGCGACCCGGGTTCAGTTCTGGGTACTGCCTGTGTGGAGTTTGCAAGATCTCCCTGTGACCGCGTGGGTTTCTGCCGGGTGCTCCAGTTTCCTCCCACAGCCAAAGACTTGTAGGGTGATAGGTAAATTGGCCATTGTAAATTGCCCCTACTGTAGGTCGGTGGTAGGAGAATGGTGGGGACGTGGTCGGGAATATGGGATTAATGTAGGATTAGTATAAATGGGTGGTTGTTGGTCGGCACAGACTCGGTGGGCCGGTGGGCTGAAGGGCCTGTTTCAGTGCTGTATCTCTAAATAAAAATAAATAAAAAATAAATAAAATGTGTATAGCCAGAATTTGTTGTAAATTTGCAATCTTTGGCACTTAAATGTCCTAACGAGAAGCTAGTCAGCTCCCTGAATAGAAAGGGTTTCCATTCAGTAATTGTCTACAATGCCTGCAGGACATTTTTACATGTGAGCTGATGAAAGGTCATCAACCTGAAACATTAACAACACCGTATATCTATATAGTGCCTTTAACATAACAAAACGTTCCAAGGCGCTTCACAGCATCATTATAAAACAAAGTATGACTTCGAGCCACAAAAGGCGATTTTAGGTCAGCTCGGTCAAAGAGGTAGGTTTTAAGGAGTGTCTTAAAGGAGGAAAGCTAGGCAGAGAGGTGTAGGGAGGATATTCCAGTGCTTGGGGCCTAGGCAACTGACGGTGTGGCCACCAATGGTGGAGTGATTAAAATCAGGGATTCACAAGAGGCCAGAATTAGAGGAGAGCAGATATTTCAGAGGGTTGTGCGGCTGGAGGAGATTACAGAGATGGGGAGGGGTGAGGCCATGGAAGGATTTGAAAACGAGGGTGAGAATTTTAAAATCAAGACGTTGCTTCACTAGGAGCCACTGTCGGTCAGTAAGCACAGGGGTGATAGGGAATGGGGCTTTGCAGTTCAGGCAGTAGAGTTTTGTATGACCTCAGGTTTACAGAGAATAGAATATGGGAGACCAGCCAAGGGTGTGTGGAATAGTCAAGTCCAGAGGTAACGAAAGCATGAATGAGGGTTTCAACAGCAGATGTGCTGAGATGGGTGAAATTGGGTAATGTGACAGAGGTGGAAATAGGCAGTATTCGTGATGGCAAGAATATGAGCTCGGAAGCACATCAGAGTCAAATGCAACACTAAGGTTGTGCATAGACTGGCTTAATCTGAGACTGTTACCAGGGAGAGGGATGAAGTCTGGAGTGGGGACCAGAAACGATGGCTTCAGTCTTCCCAGTATTTAATTGGAGGAAATTTCTGCTCATCCAGTATTGGATGATGGATAAGCTGACTGATAATGTAGCAACAGTGGAGGCCTTGGGTGATGAGGTAGAGCAGAGTGTCATCAGCATACATGTGGAAACTAACGCTGTGCTTTCGGATGATGTTGCCAAGGGTCAGCATGTGGATGAGAAATAGGAGGGGGCCAAGGATAGATCCTTGGGGGAACACCAGAGATAACAGTGCGGGAGCTGGAAGAGAAGTTATTGCAAGTGATTCTGTGGCTACGATTCGCTAGATAAGAATGGAACCATTTGAGAGTAGTCTCACCCAGCTGGGTGACAGTGGAGTGGTGTTGGAAGAGGATGGTGTGGTCAACTGTGTAAAAGGCTGTAGACAGGTCAAGAAGGATGAGGAAGAAAAATTTTAAGAGCTGTTTTGGTACTGTGGCAGGTGTGGAAACCTGATTGGAGGGATTCAAACATGGAGGAACTCTGTTTCTCTCTCTCCACAGATGCTGCCAGATCTGCTGAGTGTTTCCATTTATTTCAGATTTCCTGCATCCAGCATATTTTGCTTTTGTATTAATGGACTTCAAGATAGTTATGGAAAAGGATAGGACTGGTCCTCAGGTTGAAGTCCTAAATTGGGGGAAGGCTAATTTCGATGGCATCAGACGGGAACTCACAAAAGTGGAATGGGAGAGGCTGTTTACAGGTAAAGGGATGTATGGCAAGTGGGAGGCTTTTAAAAGTGAGCTAGGAAGAGTCCAGGGCCAGTATGTTCCTATTAGATGGAACGGCAAGGCTGGCAAGTTTAGGGAACCTTTAGGGAACGAGGGATGTTGAGGGTCTGGTCAGGACAAAGGAGGCATATAGGCAGCTGGGATCAAGCGAGTCCCTCAAGGAGTATAGGGGATGTAGGACTACACTTGAGGAAATTAGGAGAGCAAAAAGGGGCCATGAGATTTCCCTGGCAGATAAGATAAAGGAGAATCCTAAAAGATTCTATAAGTATATTAAGAGTAAAAGGGTAGTTAGGGAGAGAGTAGGTCCCCTTAAGGATCAGTGTGGCAATCTGTGTGGATCCACGGGAAATGGGCGAGGTCTTAAATGAATATTTCTCGTCAGTATTTACTGTGGAGAAGGTCATGGAAGCTAGTGAGTTCAAGGGAGGGAATAGCGATATCCTGGAGCATATCAACATTACAAAGGAGGAGGTGTTGGAGGTTTTGAAGTGCATTAAGGTGGATAAATCCCCAGGGCCTGACCAGGTGTATCCTAGGATGCTATGGGAAGCAGGGGAGGAGATTGCTGGGGCCCTGGCAGAGATTTTTGTATCATCATTAGCCTTGGGTGAGGTACCAGAAGACTGGAGGATAGCAAATGTGCCTTTATTTAAGAAGGGCAGCGGGGATAAGCCAGGGAACTACAGGCCGGTGAGCCTTACATCAGTGGTGGGAAAGTTATTGGAAGGGATTCTGAGGCAGGATTTATATGCATTTGGAAAGGCATGGTCTGATTAGGGATAGTCAGCATGGCTTTGTGCATGGGAAATCATGTCTCACGAATTTGATTGAGTTTTTCGAGGAGGTGACCAAGAGGATTGGCGATGGACGTTGTCTACATGGACTTTAGCAAGGCCTTTGACAAGGTCCCGCATGGTAGGCTTGTCCATAAGGTTCGAACATGTGGGATCCAGGGTGAGCTAGCAAATTGGATACAAAATTGGTTTGGTGGTAGTGGAGGGTTGTTTTTCTGATTGGAGGCCAGTGGTGTGCCGCAGGGATCGGTGCTGGGCCCTCTGTTGTTTGTCATACATATTAATGACTTGGATGTGAATGTAGGGGGCATGATTAATAAATTTGCAGCTGACACCAAAATTGGTGGTATAGTGGACAGTGAAGAAGGTTGTCTAAGGTTACAACAGGATATAGATAAAGTGGGCAAGGGATTGGCAGTGGAATTTAACACAGACAAGTGTGAAGTGATGCATTTTGGGAGTTAAACCAGGGCAGGACATATACAGTGAATGGCAGGGCCCTGGGGAGAGTTGTTGAGCAGAGAGACCTTGGGGTGCAAGTACATAGTTCCCTGAAAATGGCAACACAGGTAGACAGGCGTATGGCATGCTTGCCTTCATCGGCCGAGGCACTGAGTACAAGAGTTGGGACGTCATGTTACAGTTGTACATAACGTTGGTTAGGCCGCATTTGGAGTAGTGTGTGCAGTTCTGGTCGCCGCACTACAGGGAAGATGTGATTAAGCTGGAGAGGGTGCAGAAAAGATTCACAAGGATGTTGCCTGGTTTGGAGGGCTTGAGTTATAAACAGAGATTGGATAGGCTGGGTCTGTTTTCCCTGGAGCGAAGGAGGCTGAGAGGGGACATGAGAGAGGTATATAAAATTATGAGAGGCATAGATAGCCAGAGTCTGTTTCCCATGGTAGGGTGACTAAAACTAGAGGGCATAGATTTAAGGTGAGAGGGAGGAGGTTTAAAGGGGATCAAAGGGGTAAATTTTTCACACAAAGAATAGTGGGTATCTGTAATGAGCTGCCTGAGGAGGTGGAGGAGGCAGGAACAGTAGCGACATTTAAGAGGCATCTGGACAGGTACCTGAATGAGCAAGGCATAGAGGGAATTAATGCAGGCAGGTGAGATTAGTATAGATAGGCATTATGGTCGGCATGGACGTGGTGGGCCGAAGGGCCCGTTTCTATGCTGTACGACTCTATGACTCTAGATGCCTTAATGAGGATTCATGGGATTGTAGTCAGTCTCTGTTAAACAGCAGTTGGCACCTGGCATTGAGCTGATCCTGGCATGGAGGGATAATGGGTGCAGTTGCTCATCAGACTGGCATGTCAATGCCCACTGTACTTCTTCCACAGTTAGTGGTGTGGTAGCCTAGGAATCCCACCACATGATTTTGATCACTCCCTAATGAATGCCATCTTGCCCTGCAAAGGCAAACAGGAAGACATAGAGTAGATGGAGAGAAACTGTTCCCACCCATGAAAGCTTGAGGACCAGAGGGCACAGAATTAAAGTATTTGTTAAGAGAAGCAAAAGTGACATGAGAAAATCCTTTTCACGTAGCGAGTGGTTAAGGTCTGGAATGCGCTGTCTCACGAGGTGGTGGAGGCAGGTTCGATTGAAGCATTCAAAAGGGAATTAGACCGTTATATGAAAAGGAAGAATGTGCAGGGTTATGGGGAGAAGGCAGGGGAATGGAACTGAGGGAATTGCTCTTCCAGAGAGCTGGTGCAGACACGATGGGCTGAATGACCTCCTTCTGTACTGTTTCTATCCTGTGGAGTCTATCACAACATGCATTGTTGTAGGGGTAGTTTGCAACCAGTGAAGGTGCAGTGGGGCCAGATTTGTACTAATTTTTGGGATGTTGCTTTGCTAGTTTCACTTCAGAGTCTTGAGTTTGATACTGGGGTGGGTGACGAAGAAGGGGTGAGCATGTTGAGTGTTTTGCCTTCCCAATTCTGGTGAGGTCATTAAAGTTTATACAGCACTACTGTGCTGTTCTGGGGGCAATGGTGGTGGTACTTGGTGCCTCTGCTGCTGCTTTCCTTGCCTGTTTGCTGACTGCACTGCCGGGGAAGTTGGGTCAGTCCCTTGATCTTGTTGAGGGCCTGCAGGATGTTCTCTACAGAATTGCAGGACCCCTTCCTGCCAGCCTGAACATGGTCCTGAGTGGTTATCTATGAGAGGGGATTTTTTTTTTTAAAGTCAATGGAAACTCTCAGGACTCGGGAATTTAAATATATTTTTATTACATTTCAGTAAGAGCTGTCTGGCACATAGCTTGAACACCCCAGCCTCAGTGAAGAATTGTTTTTCCTGACCTTCCTATAGGACTTTTAGTTTCCTGGGGCCCCATTAGTTGCATTTAAACCATGCTGTTTTTTTACGCTGCTGCTTGCATTTCATGCACAGGAAGTTTCAGTGTGAATTGGCTATGGGAATGGGTGTAAATTTCATTCTAATTTGCTGATTATGCCACCACAGGAAATTCTGTGCCACAGTGTGTGACTGCTGTAAGCTTAGACATTTTGATTGCTTCACTGGCTCAGAGGGCTTACTTGACCGCTGCAAAGAAACTGCTTGAATTTCAAAGGAAAGAGACATCCTTTGAATTTGGTGATGATCTAGGTTTATTCTATTGTTCACCTTTCTATTACATATGTGGGTGTATTCATCTCTGAAAGTAGTATTTGCATATAAATCACTAGCTTAGAAATTGCAGTCAGGATTTTCCTTCTAACATCATTTTCACCCCCCTCCCCCCCCCCCCCCCCCCCCATCTCTTGCATTGGAACATTGGGATGGTTTTTTTGCTTGCTTGATCCTGACAATGTCTGTATTTTGCACCTCTCATTTGAAAAACAAATCTTTTTAATCATGCTCAGGACTTTGCAATTGAATTATGTTCATTCTTTTGAAATAAAACAATGAATTTGTTCACTTTTTAAAAAAACGTTGCAGGCATTGAAGATATGCATGAAAATTTAGATGAGCTAGTTTGTGGAATGTCACAATCTGCAGTTATTTCAGACACAATTGTTTATTGTCTCATCCCAGACTCATTTAAGCAATTTATAATCTAATTTAGAGGTTGAACAAATAATCTCATCCTTTGAGGTGAGTGCAGATCCGTTAATGTGGAGACCACCTTGCTGCTTGTGGTCAGAATTTAACAAAAATATGATAAAAATCCATAATAACAAAGTGCTGGAAATACTCAGCAAGTCTGGTAGCATCTGTGGAGAGAGAAACAGACTTGCTGAGTATTTCCAGCATCGGCAGTTTTTTGCTTTTATGATATAAAAAAAAATCCATGTTTGGTTGTCGGATTTTGACCAAAGGATATTGAGGTACAGTACTTTGGAGCTAGAAGCTAAAATGCAGGAGATAACTTCTAACTGCAAAAACTATGTAGAAGTCAAGATGTGCCATAAGCAATCAAATCGGGCGAGGGAAGGGGGTGCATGGTTCATTTTCCACCCCCTATTTTTTCAAGGAGAGAAGTGAGTTTGAGTTAAACAAGTGGAATTTTCTTACTGGTTAATTTGTATTTGGCCTCATCTCAGCTGTTTCAGTCTGCCCTCATAAAAATTGGGGATTGCATGTCTATCACAGTTGGGTCTTCTGAGTTACCATATTGTGTAATTAGATATTAGGTATTATGGGTCATCTTTTGGGCCTCCTTATCTCGAGAGACAATGGATACGCGCCTGGAGGTGGTCAGTGGTTTGTGAAGCAGCGCCTGGAGTGGCTATAAAGGCCAATTCTGGAGTGACAGGCTCTTCCACAGGTGCTGCAGAGAAATTTGTTTGTTGGGGCTGTTGCACAGTTGGCTCTCCCCTTGCGCCTCTGTCTTTTTTCCTGCCAACTACTAAGTCTCTTCGACTCGCCACAATTTAGCCCTGTCTTTATGGCTGCCCGCCAGCTCTGGCGAATGCTGGCAACTGACTCCCACGACTTGTGATCAATGTCACACGATTTCATGTCACGTTTGCAGACGTCTTTATAACGGAGACATGGACGGCCGGTGGGTCTGATACCAGTGGCGAGCTCGCTGTACAATGTGTCTTTGGGGATCCTGCCATCTTCCATGCGGCTCACATGGCCAAGCCATCTCAAGCGCCGCTGACTCAGTAGTGTGTATAAGCTGGGGTGTTGGCCGCTTCAAGGACTTCTGTGTTGGAGATATAGTCCTGCCACCTGATGCCAAGTATTCTCCGAAGGCAGCGAAGATGGAATGAATTGAGACGTCGCTCTTGGCTGGCATACGTTGTCCAGGCCTCGCTGCCGTAGAGCAAGGTACTGAGGACACAGGCCTGATACACTCGGACTTTTGTGTTCCGTGTCAGTGCGCCATTTTCCCACACTCTCTTGGCCAGTCTGGACATAGCAGTGGAAGCCTTACCCATGCGCTTGTTGATTTCTGCATCTAGAGACAGGTTACTGGTGATAGTTGAGCCTAGGTAGGTGAACTCTTGAACCACTTCCAGAGCGTGGTCGCCAATATTGATGGATGGAGCATTTCTGACATCCTGCCCCATGATGTTCGTTTTCTTGAGGCTGATGGTTAGGCCAAATTCATTGCAGGCAGACGCAAACCTGTCGATGAGACTCTGCAGGCATTCTTCAGTGTGAGATGTTAAAGCAGCATCGTCAGCAAAGAGGAGTTCTCTGATGAGGACTTTCCGTACTTTGGACTGCGCTCTTAGACGGGCAAGGTTGAACAACCTGCCCCCTGATCTTGTGTGGAGGAAAATTCCTTCTTCAGAGGATTTGAACGCATGTGAAAGCAGCAGGGAGAAGAAAATCCCAAAAAGTGTGGGTGCGAGAACACAGCCCTGTTTCACACCACTCAGGATAGGAAAGGGCTCTGATGAGGAGCCACCATGTTGAATTGTGCCTTTCATATTGTCATGGAATGAGGTGATGATACTTAGTAGCTTTGGTGGACATCCGATCTTTTCTAGTAGTCTGAAGAGACCACGTCTGCTGACGAGGTCAAAGGCTTTGGTGAGATCAATGAAAGCAATGTAGAGGGGCATCTGTTGTTCACGGCATTTCTCCTGTATCTGACGAAGGGAGAACAGCATGTCAACAGTCGATCTCTCTGCACGAAAGCCACACTGTGCCTCAGGGTAGACACGCTCGGCCAGCTTCTGGAGCCTGTTCAGAGCGACTCGAGCAAAGACTTTCCCCACTATGCTGAGCAGGGAGATTCCACGGTAGTTGTTGCAGTCACCGCGGTCACCTTTGTTTTTATAGAGGGTGATGATGTTGGCATCGCGCATGTCCTGGGGTACTGCTCCCTCGTCCCAGCACAGGCATAGCAGTTCATGTAGTGCTGAGAGTATAGCAGGCTTGGCACTCTTGATTATTTCAGGGGTAATGCTGTCCTTCCCAGGGGCTTTTCCGCTGGCTAGGGAATCAATGGCATCACTGAGTTCCGATTTGGTTGGCTGTATGTCCAGCTCATCCATGACTGGTAGAGGCTGGGCTGCATTGAGGGCAGTCTCAGTGACAGCATTCTCCCTGGAGTACAGTTCTAGGTAGTGCTCAACCCAGCGGTCCATCTGTTTGCGTTGGTCAGTGATTATGTCCCCCGATTTAGATTTGAGGGGGGTGATCTTCTTGATGGTTGGCCCAAGAGCTCTCTTCGTGCCATCATACATTCCTCTGATGTTTCCGGTGTCTGAGGCCAGCTGAATATGACTGCATAGGTGTTGCCAGTAGTCGTTTACGCAACGCCTAGCTGTTCTTTGTGCAGTACTTCTGGCTGCTTTAAGTGCTGCGGATGTTAAATCGCTGGGGGCTTTCTTGTAGTTCAAAAGTGCAATGCGCTTAGCGGCTATGACAGGTTCCAGCTCTTCATTATGAGATTGAAACCAGTCTGCATTTCTCTTCGCACTTTTGCCGTAGGTGGTCAAAGCTGACTCATAGATGGCGTCTCTGATGTGGGCCCACTTGGTCTCAGCATCCCCTGTGGGAGTGTTTTGAAGGGCTGTTACAAGTGAATTTAGAAATTTTTGTAACAGCTGTGGGTGAGAAATTCTGCTCGTGTTGATGCGCGGGTGGCCCTTCTGCTTGGAATGATGCAACTTCTTTGGTCTGAGTCTAACCTTGCTGCACACCAGGGAGTGGTCGGTGTCGCAGTCCGCACTGTGGAAGCTGCGTGTGATTTGAACACTGTTTAAGGCGGCTCGCCTTGTGACAATGAGGTCTAGCTGGTGCCAACGACGTGATCTTGGGTGCCTCCATGAAACCTGGTGACAGGGTTTAGTGTGAAAGAACGAGTTGGTGATGCAGAGGTTATGATAGGTACACAACTCAAGCAGTCTCTGCCCGTTCTCATTCATCCTTCCAACGCCATAGCGCCCAAGGCAGGAGGGCCATGAGTCATGGTCGGCCCCAACCCTGGCATTAAAGTCCCCCAGCAGGAATAGGGGTTCGGTGTTGGGGATGCTGCTAATGATATGGAATTGTTCATAGAACTGGTCTTTAGCTTCAGGTGCGGAGCAGAGTGTTGGAGCATAGATGCTGAGTAGGTGTACTGGACCAGAGGTGGTGAGCAGTCGGATGGACAGTATGCGTTCCGAGCCATTTGAGGGAGGCTCTATCATGCTGAGCAAGGAGTTTCTGATGGCGAAGCCCACTCCATGCTGTCTTGGTTCTTCAGGATCCCTGCCCTGCCAGAAGAAGGTGTAGTCTTGCTCTGCTAGAGAGCCACTCGCGGGGAGGCGAGTCTCCTGAAGTGCTGCAATGTCCACATTGAATCTACTGAGCTCGTTGTTAATGATGTTACCAAATTGTGTAATTAGATATTGGGTATTATGGGTACACTAAACATAAGATGCCCTGACCACTCATGGGAGTGACAGCACTGCTGTACCTGTGAGAACATACATATAAGGCAAACACAAAATTTGTAACAGTCTTGAATTATGCCACGCTGTTCTTATCCTATCATTTAAATGTGCCTGCCCATATTTGAATGGGTGCTCAATGGAAATGCTACTGGAAAACCAAACCAGAATGAATACAAAAATGGGTCGGGTTCTATTATAAGGAGTTCCTGCCCATCATCTACCCCAATATGACCAGTAACACAGGAAAATCAAGAGCTTCCTGAGAAAATCTTGAAAAATTGAATATCATCCTAGATTGTGTAATGCATGCAACTGATTTTGTGGTATTGTTTTACTTGCATGAATTATTATTTGTCAGTGCATATTTGCATAATAGTTTGGATGGACAAAGAGTTTGAATGAGGGAGGCGAAGTAGATTTAGGGTTGAGAGTGAGATGACTACAGCAAAGTGGCGGGGTAAATATAGGGGATGATGAGCATTTCAGATGAAAAGTGGTAGGGGAGGTAGTACTTGGAGTGAAGGGGGGGAGGAGAGAATGAGAAGTTGAAAATACATAACAGTGATGGGGGGGTACTGGAGGAAGGATAGAGCAGCTGAGGGCCACAATTTCCCTTCATCTCCATTCCAAATGGAGCTTACAATCATTAGTCACACCTCCCACTACCTCTCACCAGAAAGGGAAAAAGGGAGAAGCAAGAAGAGTTGAAGGAAGCTGAGAGAAACAGCAATAGAAGCAGACCAGAGACTGAGGGGAAATGGCTACACACAAACTTGAAAGACAGGTAAGAGAGGAACCATATTTTTGGCTTACCATGGGCAGTGTCACAAGAGGTCAACTAGTGTATTTTAAGAGTTATTTTGTTAAATTGTCTATGTGCCATGTTTGTGTTTTCATTCACGTAAAATTAGTTTTTTGTAGTCTGACGACTTAGATTCTCATGGAGGATGAATTGTATAAGAAAAATAGGTGTGCTTTCATTATGGCACATTTTCCTGACACGCTTGCCATTTTAAAAAAATAACTCTAGGGCTCCAGTCTAGTTGATACTTTTTTTTACTTTAGACAATAGGACCGTGAAGTTTAAATTGAATATTAAAGTAACAATACTAATTTTGCTGTGTCAAGAAGTCACATTTTCTTTCTATTTTCCCACGATTAAAGTACAATATTGAAGGGATTAACTGCTTGAGATGCTTGTAGTGAACATTAAAAAAAAAGTATAACTTATGGCAGAAGTGTCGGTGTGTTTGCTCAGCTGTGACACCTTGCAGTTTTCAATTCCATTTTAAGTACACCGTCCCCAACCTGGATCATATCCAATTATATTAACTATTCTTGATCAGAGAATTTGCCTTGTCCCTTGGCCTAACTCTCTCTCATGTACCATGATAACCTTGAGGAAGAAATACCTGCTGTTATAACATAGACATTTTGAAAAGCTGTATGACTGTCAAGACAAAATCCAATTTTTACCACAACCAAGTCAATCTTAAGAATGAATAGTGTCACGGTCCTGTTTTTTTTTCTCTCCTCGGGAAAATTGTGGTGCGCCTTTAAGAGTGTAAAGAGATCAGTGCATCTTTAAGAAGTTCCGGAAGCTCAGTGAGTCAAAGTGCATTCTGGTTGCCAGGCAACAATCACAGAGAGAGAGAGAGAGATTCAGTGTATCCATTTTGACTTTGAAACTAGCTGGCAAAAAAAAACTGGTTTGGTTAGTTGACAGTAAAGGCCTGCTCAGGTCGGTGAAAAAGAACCCGACCCGAACATGACCAAACCACAGTGGACCCGAGCCCGACCCGGCTCGAATCCCTCCAATTTTGCCCTGCGCCACGCCCGACCCGAGCCTGACCCCACCCCGACCATCCCTTTACTTACCTTCCGACTCGGAATTTCCAGGAAGCTGCAGCGTGTGCATGATGACGTCATAGAGACTTCACTTGCTCATTGCGCAGGCTCCGTTCCCTGCTTGACGTCCCGGACTCCCAGCTCAGGTAAGTTTTAAAAAAAAAAAAAAAAATGTTAATACTTACCAGCAGCGCTTACCGTGTGTATCTGGCCCAACCCGAGCCCGAAAGCCGGGCCGTGCCCCCGCCTGACCCCAAGCCGACACATGTCAGGGCCCATCGGGTAGCTGAGCTTTAGTTGACAGTGTGTTCCAGCATGTGAAGGAGAGCTCTCTAAATCAATTTAAACCCTGTATAGTTTCTCTCAAAATTCTAAAAAGCTTCAAGCCAAATTAGTTCCATAAAGACATAAAAAAAAGGCTTTTTTATTTCACAACAAATTATTGAGATCTGCTGTGTTCATCACTGAAAAAAAAGAGTTTAATACTGACCTGTTGAACCTCTAGCTCTGGAAGGACCCTTTTCTCATTTGGACCTTGGAAGACTGCAAGTGAACTTTGACTGTGTGGTATTAGAAGAGTGTTCGTCAGGAGTGTAATCTGCAAAGACTTGATTTTTCTGTTTTTTCGGTCAGCTAATTTAAAACCGAATATATGTATGTGAATGCGGGAGTTAGTTTTTTTTAAAATAAGAAGTTAATAAGGTCTTTAGATATTGGTTTATCTTAGTCGTGTTTAAGATTTTAGTTTTTTAAATAAATAGTTAATTTGTTGATATCTAAAGATACCTGGTTTGGTTTGCCCCATTCGGGGTTACTAGATTGTTTCAATTCGGCTGCTGCTTTCTTCGATTTGGAAAGCTTAAAGAAATATGATGCAACCTGTGGAGTGGCGAGGCTGAGTTGACAGTGTGTTGCTCCCACCACAAACAAAACCATATATTTTGATTGGGACTTTGTCCTGAGCGGTTTTAACAACAGTCAGTATCTTTAGATTATACACTATTTTGGTTCTGACAATGGGTTAACCGAGCAATAGCGACTAATCCACAACTGCAAAGCTGAATGCTCCAGTGAGATTTTGACATCACCATATGCTTTAAGTAACTGGATTCAAGACATGTCATGCAAAAAATAAAGGTTTGCTAATGAATTCAGTTCGCAACTTCATGCATTTATCCAGTTTTTGGTATAAACTTTTCCTATGCCTGATTTGAGCAATTGTGAATGGATCAAGAAAGGTAAGTTTAAGAGAAAACTGAAAATCCATTGTGCGAGAACCCACCCTGCTCTTGGGTTAGGTCGGGGAAAACTGGATAGGGCTTCTGCTGGAATTGCAGATGTATGGATGTTGGCTTGGCTATGATGCCCCCTTTTGTTGACTAACCTGCCAACAATTGCTGTCTGGGGGTCACACAAAGTATTGTCATTTACCTCAGCAAGGAGTCGATGGTTTCAGGAGGAGGGGTGAAAACACTCCCAACAGTGCTGTCCTGTTCTCTCTCTGGTGTGGTGGTGGGGAAGAGAAATGGAATCCAAGGAAGAGCTCATTGAATTTCTTTGGCTTTGGCATACGTTTCTACCAATTCTGAATACACAAGAAAATTCAGGGCTTGGCTTTACAAGCTGGTTTCTTTACCAAAGGGAATGTAGTACATTGGTTAAAACCCAGGGTCCCTACTAACCTTCACATCCATGTTGTACAACGAAAATATGACTAGATTACATTGTATGATGTAACCTTCTACCTTTGCGGGTTATTCTACGATTTGGATATGAGAAATAATGAAACACTCAAAGCCCAAATTAAACACTAATGTCTTTACTAGTGTTACGACTGAGGCGGGAGTAATGCCCTGTCAATTCATTCCCAATACTCCATAGATCGCAGCAGATTAAAGTTTTTCCACCTACCAGAAATTAGCCAATTTAAGCACTTTAATAACCCTCAGAATAAAACCGACCAAACCAGCTATCTTTAAACAACAACAAATTAACTATTAAACTAAATCTTAAATATTAAGATAAATTTATGTCTCCAGACTTTATAACTTCTTATTTCTCTTAACCCTATTGCACACACACATACGTTCAAAAATCAACTGTTAACCGGTTTTAAAAATAATATTTCTTAGGAGTAATTTAAGTAGCTAGGTTGTAGGTCCTGGTGAGTTATGTCCCTGTTGGTGAGGTGTCCCAGATGAGAACAATCAGATGCCACTCGAAGTCTCCAGGCAAATTCGATGAAAATCTTTTAATAGGCATTCGAAGCACTTCGGTTACAGCAGGCGTCACACAGTTCTTTTACCAAGGAGTATAGCCACAGGTCTATTTGGGTTCCAAAATTGGTAGTTTTGCAGTCGAAACTTTACTGAGAATTCCAGCAAACACAAACAAAAGAGAGAGTCCCTCTTGAAGGAAAATATTCTTCTTTTCCAGGTTTTTTTTCTCTCCTTAGCCTGAAGATAAATGTAGATTTTCCTGCTGAGAGAGAGAGAAAGGGATCCTTCCTTTCAGTGAAGCATGCTTCGCCGGTCTCCAGTTCAAACCGGTTGAAGCTAGTCTTTACCCACAGTTAAAAGTTACAGTACAGCATGTGACCTTCTCGTTCTCCTGCTGTGGCCTAGGAAACAGGTGCAGCTGCTGACACTTTGTGCTCAGTCTTAAAGGCACATTGTTTTTAAACAGTCTTAAAGGCACACTTTTAAACACAGGAGAAAAAAAAACTGTTCTGTGACACTAGGTTTGGTAGGAGTACCAGATCGCAATACAGTGCACCCGTTAGCAATACAACATACCCACTAACCACAAATAAGTTACAAGAATTTATACATGCGATCACTTGGGGTGAGTGGTCAGCTCTTGTTGATCATACTGTTCAGCAACTGACTCAGTTGGCCAACTGCAGCATCAAATCACTCTTTACAGTGATCTTTATACACTTCTTTCCAAGATGGGCAGGATATTCTGTTGACAGGGTTGTACTGTCCTATCAAAATCCACCTTAAGCTATAATTATCCAATGGGACGTCAAATCATTCGTTCCAACCATAAGATTGAATCCTGCCTTGACAAGTTCCATGTTTCTTAAACTTCCTTCACTAATTTTCATCACTCTTGAATGCTGCACATGTCTTTTACCTTGTTATCAGCACACACAACAGCAGCTTCTTTTCCTGGTTACGCGTTCCAGGACCACCAAGGTAATTAAACAATCCGAGTCCCTCAAATTACTGACATTCTCCAAGTTGTTGCTCGGTGAATTTAAGAATAAGTTTTTGATAGTCTGATGCGTAGAAAAACACACAGCTGAATTTCTTTTGCATTTCAAAGGAAGACAAACCCTGACATCAATCAATGTCAGCTTGTGTTATCTTCTTGCAGATTCCAAGTAAACTTTAGTTTAGTTTAGAGATACAGCACTGAAACAGGCCCTTCGGCCCACCAAGTCTGTGCCGACCATCAACCACCCATTTATACTAATCCCATATTCCTACCACATCCCCACCTGTCCCTATATTTCCCTACCACCTACCTATACTAGGGGCAATTTGTAATGACCAATTAACCTATCAACCTGCAAGTCTTTGGCATGTGGGAGGAAACCGGAGCACCCGGAGGAAACCCACGCAGACACAGAAAGAACTTGCAAACTCCACACAGGCAGTACCCAGAATTGAACCCGGGTCACGAGCTGTGAGGCTGCGGTGCTAACCACTGTGCCATTGCTTCGTAATAGCTAAATCTCTGCAGTTGAGTTTTATTGTCTCCGTTCAGTTTCATTTCTTATCAGACTTATTGAAACATAAAATTTCACTCGGGTTCTAACTTTGCACCAAAGCAAAACACAACTTTGAAGTTGGTTTCAACCTATTTATGAACCATGGGCCTCTTGATAAACATTCCATGGCTTTGAAAGTGTTGTTTTTCATCACAGACCAGTGGCTTTGATAATCTGTGCGGGGGAAAAAAGCCTGACAATTAACTAAAGCAAAAAGCACTTGGCCTTTTATCTGAAATATCAATGCCCCGCCCCGCCCCTCCCATAGGTTGAATAGCTTTTGCAAATCTCGAGCACAAATTTCTCTAAAGTATCATTTAAGTTAGTCAATAATATTATTTCTTAAAAATCCATTCATGAAACAGGTTTTTGGAGTTTCATTTCTCTTTTAGAGAAGTAGGACTTTGGAGCAGGAGTAGGCCATTCGGTCCTTCGAGCCTGCTCTGACATTCGATAAGATCATGGCTGATCTAGTTGTGATCTCAACTTCATTTTCCTGTGTGCCACCAATAACCCTTGACTCCCTTGTCTATCAAAAATCTATCTAACTCGGCTTTGAATAAATTCAATGACCCAGCCCCCACTGCTTTCTGGGGAAGAGAATTCCACAAACTAATGACCCTTTGAGAGGAAAAGATTCCTCTTCATCTCCATCTTAAAAGGGAGACCTCTTATTCTTAAACTGTCCCCTAGTTCCATTCTACCCCACAAGAGGAAACATCCTCCTGGTATCCACCCTGTCAAGTTCTCTCAGGATCTTGTATCTTTCAATAAGATCACCTCTCATTCTTCTAAACTTCAATGAGTATAGATCCAACCTGTTCAACCTATCTTCATAAGATAAGCCCTTCATCCCCAGAATTAGTTGAGTGAACCTTCTCTGAACTGCTTCCAATGCAATTGTATTCTTTTTTTGAATAAGGAGACCAAAACTGTACTCTAGATGTGGTCTCGCCAATGTCCTGTACAGCTGCAGTAAAACTTCCCTACTTTCATAGTCTATTCCTCTTGCAATAAATGCCAACATTCTATTTGCCTTCCTAATCACTTGCTGTACCTTGTTATGACTAAGGCGGGAAGAGTGCACTTACGTTCCACTTCTCCACGGGCCACAACATATATTAAAATTTTTTCCCACTTACCGATTATGGTCAATCATAGACTTTTTTTATCCCAGAATAAAACACAACAACCAGGTTTCTTTAATAAATAACTATCAGTTTATTATAAAGCAAGTCTTGACTAATAATGATGCAAAGCATAAACACATAGATTGAAATATAAAAGTTCCCTTTTTACCTTCGCCCCCCCACCCCCCTCGCCCTCGCAAACACACACCCTGTTTAACTGGAAAAATAAAGGGATTTTTGTTTTAGAGCTCTATTACAAAAAAGAAGAAAACACTTGGGCTAAATACTTGCTAATTCTCGAAGAAAGAAGATATGGAAGGATGTCCTTTGTTTTAGTTTGGTGTCCCAAATGCGTATAGACGGCTGTCACTGGGATCTTCTTAGAACAGTTCTCTTCAGGTGATGTTGAAAATCAGTTTGGGTAGGCTTTCCAGGAGAAATGCAGCAACAGAGGTTTCAGTGACACGCCTTACAGGAGGAATGCAGCAATAGTTTCAGTTTGCTTCTTGCACTTGCTTTCCAGCTCCTTGAGAAATGGAAAACTGGCAGACCTTTCCAAACTGCTGGAATAGACTAAGCTTGGGTGGTTTGTTCTTTTTGGCAAGTTTTTCTCCAACTGACTTTTTAAACCATTGTTAATATCCCAACTCGCTGTCTAAAACGAAACCATAAACAATGTCACGAGACAAGCCTCCTGACCTCTATAAATTTTGACCTGTCACTTCTCTGTAAGCATCTTGCCCAAGTCAAAAACAACCCCTGCTGGGTAATTATTTGAAAATAGGTGCCTTCCGGTAACTCTGTTTTCAAAGTCAGACCTGTCTGTGACCCTGGTGGTAAACCCATCCATGGATTCTTTTCAGTTTTCGCAAAATAAACCAATGTCCAGTTCTTAAAATAAACGTCCTCAAAAAAAACTTAAATATAGAAGCACTTATAACAACCTGCATACTAATTTTTTGTGATTCATGTATCAGGACACCCAGATCCCTCTGTACCACTGAGTTCTGCAATCGCTTTCCATTTAAATAGTTCACAGCTTTTCTATTCCTGCTAAAGTGGATAAGTTCACATTTCCCAAATTATACTGTCTGCCAAATTTTGCCCACTCATTTAACCTATCTATATCCCTTTGTAGACTCTTTATGTCCTCTTGACAACTTACTTTCCTTTCTATCTTGGTGTCATCAGAAAATTTAGCTACCATACATACGGTCCCTTCATCCAAGCCATTGTAAATAGTTGAGACTCCAGCACTGATCTTGGCACTCCACTGGTTACAGCTTGCCAACCTGAAAAAGACCCTTTTTATCCCTACTCTCTGCTTCCTGTTAGCTAACCAGTCCTCTATCTATGCTCATCTATGCTCATATGTTAACCCCCACCACCAACCCCCCCCCCCCCCCCCCCCCCCCCAACATCTTGCCCCCGGCCACCATGTACTCACCTTGTGTAGTAACCTTTTAAGGTACCTTATCAAATGCCTTTTGGAAATCCAGGTACACCACATGTACAGGTTTCCCTTTTATCCACCTTGCTGGTTAGTTCCTTGAAGAACGCTAATATAGTTAAGTACAATTTCCCTTTCACAGAACCATGTTGATTTCTAAGTATCCTGCTATAACCTCAATAATGGATTCTCGTAATTACCCTACGACAGATGTTAGGCCAACTGGCCTATTGTTTCCTGCTTTCTGTCTCCCTCCTTTCTTGAATAAAGGTGTTATATTTTCTATTTTACAATCTGCTGGGACCCTTCCAAATTTTCTTAGATTCTGGAAGATTAGAACAAAAGCCTCTACTATCTCTGCAGCTACTTCTTTTAAGACCCTAGGATGCAGGCCATCTGGTCCTGGGACTTGTCAGCCTTTAGATCTAATAGTTTTCCCAGTATCTTTTCCCTGGTGATGGTGGTTGTTTTAAGTTCCTCCTTCCCTTTTCACCTTTTTGATTTTCAAGTATCTTTGGCAGGTTTTCTAAGTCCTCCTACAGTGAAAACAGACACAAAATACTTGTTCAACGCCTCCGCCATTTCCTTGTTTTTCCATTATCAATTCCCCAGAAACACACTGGAGAGGACCAACATTAGCTTTAGTTACTCTTTTCCTATTTAAATACTTGAGAAACTCTTACTATCTGTTTTTATATTATTAGCTAGTTTTCTCTCATACTCTACTTTCTCCATCTTTACTATGTTTTTAGTTATTCTTTGCTGGTTCTTAAAATCTGTCCAATCTTCTGACCTACCACTAAACTTTGCAGACTTGTAGCGTTACTGTGAATTTGATACTATCCTTAACTTCCTTATTTTGTGTACTTGTTTTAAGAAATAAGTCTGATGTTTCAGGATTTATTTGCAAAAATGGGTTCACAATAATGACCTAATTCACCTGTTGTTTTTTTTTGAGGATGTTACGAACAGAATTGATAAAGGGGAGTCCGTGGATGTGGTATACTTCGATTTTCAGGAGGTTGGTTAGCCAAATTAAAGCACATGGGATAGGAGGTAGTTTACTGGAATGGATGAAGGATTGGTAAACAGGCATAAAGCAGAGAGTAGAAATAAACGTGTCATTCTCGCATTGACAGGCTGTGACTAGTGGGGTACCATAAGGTTCAGTACTTGGGGCCCCAGCTGTTGACCATATATATCAATGATTTGGATGTGGGGACCAAATGTAATATTTCCAAGATCGCAGATGACAGAAAACTAGGTGGGAACATGTGTTGTGAGGAAGATGCAAAGTGGCTTCAAGGCAATTTGGACAGACTAAATGAATGGGCAAGAACATGGCAGATGGAATATAATGTGGAAAAATGTGAAGTTATCCATTTTGGTAGGAGGAATAGATGTGCAGAGTATTTCGTAAATGCTAAGAGATTAGAAAGTTTAGATGTACAAAGGGACATGGGTGTCCTTGTCAGTAAGTCACTGAAAGCTAACATGCAGGTGCAGCAAGAGTTAAGAAGGTTTATGGTATGTTAGCCTTTATCACAAGAGGATTTGAGTACAGGAGTAACAAAGTCTTACTTCAATTGTATAGAACCTTGTTTAGACTGTACCTGGAGTACTGTGTGCAGTTTTGGTCCCCTTACCTTAGGAAGGATATTATTGCCATAGAGGGAGTGCAACGAAGGTTCACCACACTTGTTCCCTGGATGGTGGGACTGTCCTATGAAGAGAGATTGGGGAAATTGGGCCTTTATGTTCGAGAGTTTCCAAGAATGTGATCTCATTTGAAACCTACAAAATACTTAAAGGGATAGACAGGGTAGATGCAGCGAAGGTGTTTCCCCTGGTTGGGGATCTAGAACCAGGGGACACAATTTCAAAATAAGGGGGAAGCCGCTTAGGGCAGAGATGAGGAGAAATTTCTTTACTCAGAGGGTTGTGAATCTTTGGAATTCTCTGCCCCCAGAGGGCTGTGGAAGCTCAGTTGTTGAGTATGTTTAAAGCAGAGATTGACAGACCTCTAAATACCAATGACATAAAGGGATATGAGGACTGTGTGGGGGGGGAAAAGGCATTGAAGTGGATGATCAGCCATGATCGTATTAAATGGCCCACTCCTGCTCCTGTATTCCTAGAATATCGTGAAGATCGCACTGCAAGGGCCTCATTAAAGTTCCTGCATTAGTGGAGTACATTAACTTTATTTATTTTTAAATTTATTTTATTATTTTTATTTATTTAGAGATACAGCACTGAAACAGGCCCTTCAGCCCACCGAGTCTGTGAGGACCAAGAACCACCCATTTATACTAACCCTACAGTAATCCCAAATTCCCTACCACCTACCTACACTAGGGGCAATTTACAATGGCCAATTTACCTATCACCTGCAAGTCTTTGGCAGTGGGAGGAAACGGGAGCACCCGGCGAAAACCCACGCGGTCACAGGGAGAACTTGCAAACTCCGCGCAGACAGTACCCAGAATTGAACCCGGGTCCCTGGAGCTGTGAGGCTGCGGTGCTAACCACTGCGCCGCTTAGTTGTTTATGTTAGAGTACCGCCACTAGGATTGTTGGAAAGCATGATGGGTACTGAATTTTTGCATCCCATCCACCTGAACTGTGAATAACCAGCAGCTGGACATGTATAGGGGATGAAATAGATCTGGGTGAAATGAATCTGTAACCCATTTTCTATCCCACCCAATTAAATTCAGTGGAAAAGAAACCTTACATTAGTGGCTATTATTCATGGAATCTCCCTGCTCAGCATAGTGGGGAAAGTCTTCGCTCGAGTTGCTTTAAACAGACTCCAGAAGCTGGCTGAGCGTGTCTACTCTGAGGCACAGTGTGGCTTTCAAGCATAGAGGTCCACCATTGACATGCTATTCTCCCTTCGCCAGCTACAGGAGAAATGCCGCGAGCAACAGATGCCCCTCTACGTTGCTTTCATTGATCTCACCAAAGCCTTTGACCGCGTCAGCAGACGTGGTCTCTTCAGACTACTAGAAAAGATCGGATGTCCACCAAAGCTACTAAGTATCATCACCTCATTCCATGACAATATGAAAGGCACAATTCAGCATAGCGGCGCCTCAACAGACCCCTTTCCTATCCTGAGTGGCGTGAAACAGGGCTGTGTTCTCGCACCTACACTGTTTGGGATCATTTTCTCCCTGCTGCTGTCACATGCGTTCAATTCTTCAGAAGAAGGAATTTTCCTCCACACAAGATCAGGTGGCAGGTTGTTCAACCTTGCCCATCTAAGAGCGAAGACCAAAGTACGGAAGGTCCTCATCAGGGAGCTCCTCTTTGCTGACGATGCTGCATTAACATCTCACACAGAAGAGTGTCTGCAGAGACTCATCGACAGGATTGCGGCTGCCTGCAACGAATTTGGCCTAACCATCAACCTCAAGAAAACAAACATCATGGGACAGGACGTCAGAAATGCTCCATCCATCAATATCGGCGACCGCGCTCTGGAAGTGGTTCAAGAGTTCACCTACCTAGGCTCAACTATCACCAGCAACCTGTCTCTCGATGCAGAAATCGACAAGCGCATGGGAAAGGCTTCCACTGCTATGTCCAGACTGGCCAAGAGAGTGTGGGAAAATGGCGCACTGACACGGATCACAAAAGTCCGAGTGTATCAGGCCTGTGTCCTCAGTACCTTGCTCTACGGCAGCGAGGCCTGGACAACGTATGTCAACCAAGAGCGACGTCGCAATTCATTCCATCTTCGCTGCCTCCGGAGAATCCTTGGCATCAGGTGGCAGGACCATATCTCCAACACAGAAGTCCTCGAGGCGGCCAACATCCCCAGCATATACACCCTACTGAGCCAGCGGCGTTTGAGATGGTTTGGCCGTGTGAGCCGCATGGAAGATGGCAGGATCCCCGAGTACACATTGTACAGCGAGCTCGTCACTGGTATCAGACCCACCGGCCGTCCATGTCTCCGCTTTAAAGACGTCTGCAAACGTGACATGAAGTCCTGTGACATTGATCACAAGTCGTGGGAGTCAGTTGCCAGTGATCGCTAGAGCTGGCGGGCAGCCATAAAGGCGGGGCTAAAGTGTGGCGAGTCGAAGAGACTTAGCTGTTGGCAGGAAAAAAGACCGAAGCGCAAGGAGAGAGCCAACTGTGTAACAGCCCCGACAACCAATTTTATCTGCAGCACCTGTGGAAGAATCTGTCACTCTCTAGAATTGGCCTTTATAGCCACTCCAGGCGCTGCTTCACAAACCACTAACCACCTCCAGGCGCTTGCCCATTGTCTCTCGTGACAAGGAGGCCAAAGAAGATTATTCATGTATGTCTTGAATGCACGTCGGCAGCCTGTACGGTTGTAGGAGGACGGGTGGCTGGTATTAGGGCTGAACCAAGTATTGTAGACCACAGCATAGATTATTTGCGCTGTACACAATCGGATATGATTCTTGATATTGTTAGAGTGAAATATTTTGGAATAAACTTTCTGTACAGGAGGCAAGATGACACTGGTGTATGATTTTGAGGCAACCCAGAGTTTTAATGAACACAGCTGAAACTGGCTCATTTGAGCTCCCTTGCCCCACCTCTCACTGAAAATGCATGAATTCCTTTGCATCCAAAATCAAGCACATCTGCATTACTGTTGCTGCTGGCAGCTCCTTGATGCCCCTATCCTCCCAATTTCTTAACTCCTTTAGCTCCGCTCTACCTAATGTATTTCTTGTTCCCCTCTCTTTGCAGTCTCACCTCTATCTTGACTTCAGATTACTCATCTCATCCATAAAACCCCACCACCTGCTCCTGACTACCCAACTGCACCACCTTACCTCCATGTTTGCCGGCAGCATCGACCTGTGGTTTTATTTCCTTCAAAGCTGCCATCCTGAAAAAAAAACACCCTAAATCCTCCACTCCTTCCAGCTATCACCTTATCTCATATCTTGTCTTCCTAAAGTCCCAGGACATGTTGCTTTGCTGCTATGCTTCCAGTTCTCTTCATCCTCCTTTTTTTTAATGCTTTGAATATAGTTAGCTACTTTGTCTGCAGTTTCACTACTGCTTCATCTCCACTGCGCTCTCAGTTCTGTTCTTAGATGATTCAGTGTAGGTATCGTATAGCTGGACTTTGGCTTCTTTTCTGCTTGGAAGGTCACTTTGTACCCTAGGAGTTCATTCTTGTCCTTTTCATTATCTACAGGCTACCCCGTGGCAACATTATCTGGAAGTGTCTGTTAATATGTGAATGACACTCCGCTTTACCACACTGATTCCTCCATTTACCCAAAGATTGTTACCACACTCCCAAGTTGTCTGTCTAGATAGTAAGACTGGATAAGCAAATCTTTTTCCAGCTAAATATTGACAAAATAGGCACCACTGTCATTGGCTGCTGTTAGCATTTCTCAGCCTCTGCCTGGACAAATATCGACCGTACCTGGCTGCCATTTCAAGCTGACTGTCGATGTTTGAAGCTTTAGCATCATGCTTGAGTTCGGCTTTCTCCCCCACATCCACTCCATGATCTGCTTTTGTGTCCCTCCACAACTGCTTATCTGCTTGCTTCTGTTGTCAGAATCCTAGTCTGTGTCTTAACCTCAAAGCTTGACTTCTTCAATGCTTTTCTAGCTGATGTCCCTATGTAAACTCTCCACGATTTCACTTCAGTTTACTGCAGCCGGTTTGTCCTCACTTGCATTAAGTCCAACACCTATCCAATGTATTCCTGTGCTCCAGTGTCAGCCTTTTTTCCCCTCAATTTCCATCCTTGTTTTCAATTGTGTCCATGGTTTCATTCGTCCTACTTTAATCTGTCCTAAATCCTACGCTGCAGCAGCACTGGACAGCTTGCTCCTTTCACTTCTCTATTTGATGTTTATTCAACTACTGTGCTTCTGTTTTCTAGAATTCTATACCCAATTCTGTCCACTTTGCCACATCTTTCCCTGCTTTCAAAACCCCAACGCTTTGCACCTTTTAGGTTCTCCATTTGAGTCTTTTCCATTCTCTTTCCCCTTCTCATGTTCAGTGTCCACTTTATCCTTGTGCACTATAATTAGGTGGACTCTGACTAGTCCTCCTGCATATCAGGACTCCATATTATAAAAAGGATATAGACACACTGGGGAAGGTACAAAAAAGATTTATTAGTATGATCCCAGAACTGAAGGGTTCTACCTATCGGGAAGGATTGAACAGGCTGGGGCACTTATCTCTAGAAAAGGGAAAGTGAAGGGTGACCTGATAGAGATCTTGAAAATTATGCAGGGGTTTGAAATGGTAGACTTAGCGATGATGTTTCCACTTGCAGTAGAGACCAGGACTAGGGGCCATAAATATAAGGTAGCCACTAATAAATTCAATAGGGAATTCAGGTGGCATTTGTTTACTCTGAGTGGTTACAATATAGAACTTGCTACCACAAGGAATAGTTGAGGCGACAAGCATTGATGCATTTAAGTAGATAAATCCATGAGGGAGAAAGGAACAGAAGAATGTGTTGATGGCGTTAGATGAAGTCGGGTTGGAAGAGGCTCGTATGGATCTGTTGAGCTGAATGACCCATCTGATTGCTGTAAATATTATGTAATATGAGGAGTGCTTTATAAATGCCTATTTTTTATTGCTGCTGTCTTACAAAGGATAGTAGTGCTGTTCTGCTTGACGCTGAACAATACTATTGGGTATTCTTCTGGCAACGATGCTAACTTTTGTGTCTAGTATCTTCAACTCTGTCTTTAGCTCTGAACCACAAAGGATACAGTGGTCCCCAAAGGCTGATTCTTCAAGATACATTGTCTTTTTAAAAAAAAACGATTACAATTATTTATTGTAGGGAAAAGAATCTGCTTAATGGATGATGCAGATAGATACTTAAGAATGTTTGACCTCATTTGATCCCACCTGAACCCTTCCATTCTCGAGGTTGTAGTTCACTAATAAAGTAATTGAGGCCAACCTTCATTGGAGGAATTGCTTGAGTGCTGTGGGAACAATGAAAATCACAGGAAAAAATGGGGTGTGCATTAGACTTCTCTTAGCTTATTTTATGTTTCAAATTGCAAGTAGAATTCTTGCAGCATTATGAGCTATACAAAGTGGGACTTGGGGTGGAACAGGACTGAGAAATGCAGTGTTGGAGGAGTAGAGGGTGTGTGCAGGATCATAAGGCAGGAGGAGATCATTAATGACTCGTATTCAACTTTCCACACACTCACCCTTTCATTTAACAGCATTTTCACCCCTTCATTGGTTTGTTAATTATAACCTTCTCCATATGGCACTGAGTCATAAGTGCTTTGCAGCCTGACTTTTGAAGTCCTGCTTTTGTTTGCAGTGGAACTGTGTTCTATTTTAGTTTAAAGTCTTTTGAAGTGCCTATTTCATATGTTTTTCATTCCCAGAATTCCACATGAATGAGACATATTAATTATGTACAAGGGGAGGAGCTATCCTGACCTAAATATTGTATGCTGTCCAAGAGTCAGCTGACTGAAATCTGCAGTATAATGTTCTGTCAGCAAAAAATGTTCCATCAGAAAAATAGAGTTAAAGTTTTGAGAGCTGAAAGTGTGTGCTCGTGTTACAGTCTTCATTGTTTGAGTTACTAGGGGAATAGTCTTGAGAACAAAATGTTCCTGGTACCATTTTTGTAAACTGTTTAATTGTAATTTTTACAGAATTTGTCATCAGTTTGAATAATAAGTGTTTCTCCTGAAAGGTGTAAGGAAAATTCCCAGATTTAATTGTATTGCAGATCCCTAGTTTGAGTCTACATAAATTGCTGGCAGAATTGTGGTGATTCATGCCATATGAAGTTTCTTTGGCCTACATCACAGCAGTATTAGATCACCAGAGTCCCTGATGAAGATAATTCACTACAGCTTTTAAAATTAAAACATATTAATTTTGTGCAGTGGTTGGAAAAAATGAAAATTTAAGTGTAATCAAATAATTGGATGTTTGTGCAATAATTCTGTTTCGAAAACCTAATGTCATGTAGGCCCCCACCTGCCAAGAATGAGGCACATTAATTTCGCCACATGAACATTGATTTTTAAACTGTTACTGGAGTAAAGAAAACTTTTTTTTTTAAAAGCACCATACCCTTGACTGGAAAGACATTCACATATTTACAGACAGTGCTTAAAATTGGCAAGGTAGCTAAAATGGCCAGCTGAGACCTGGTCTCTCTCAGTAGCAAGCTAACTGGAAAAGCCAATGAGGTTTATTCCATGTTGCCAGATAAGAGTTCATCAAATTATGAGCTGACCAAAAATGCTATCCTTGGGGTATATGAATTAGTACCTGACGCCTACTGCCAAAAGTTTAGAACTCTCAAAAAGCAAGCTAATCAAACTTATCTGCAGTTTGAAAGAAGTAAACAATTGGCTTTTGACCAGTGGCTGAGGGCTGTTAAAATACAGCTCAGCTATAAGAATCTCCAGGAAGTAGTCCTGTAAGAGAAATTTAAAAACTGTCTCCCACTCTCAATAAAGACCCATGTAGAGGAGCAGTGGGTTCAGCGAGCCCGGCAAGCGGCCGTTCTGGCCGATGAGTTTGCTTTAATTTATCAGTCGGTTTCCCAGGGAAGAACTTTTCCTAATCACCCCCACAAGTCCGAAAAGGACAAAAGGTGGGAAGGTGATCTCCGCCAAGGCAGTCCTGGGATTGAAAGGAAAGCAGGAGACACGGGGGGGCCTCCAGCCAAAAAGGATGTTGCTGTGAGCAAGAGTGAGACCCGGAGACCTGTGTGCTTCCATTGTAACAAGGCAGGGCATTTAAAGGCTGACTGCTGGAAACTAAAGGGGAAACCAGTAGGGTTAATCAGGGCACACCCGCTCAGTGAAGATGGGACCCTGATGGAAAGCACAGAGCAAGCTGTGGCTTTAACTGCAGGAATCAGAACACCATCCTGACTTGGAACTATATCGCCGTTCCTTCACTGTCACTGGGTCAAAATCCTGGAACTCCTTTCCTAACAGCACTGTGGGTCTACCTACCCAAAATGGACTGCAGCGGTTCAAGAAGGCAGCTCACCACCACTTTCTCAAGGGCAATTAGGGATGGGCAATAAATGCTGGCCTGGCCAGTGACGCCCACATCCCATGAATGAATAAAAAAAAGAGTGCAACCCAGGAAGCTTACTACGGCCAGTGCAGGAAAAGCTATTAGGATTCCTGAAGGTTATCAGGGTTTTGTGTCTGGAGGGAAAGTAACCTCATACCCCTCGAGTAGGGCAAGCAAGACCATAGTAATTCTCAGGGACACAAGGGCCACTAGATCCTTTTACTGGGAAAAGGCCTGACCTTTTCCCCCAGAGAGTGCAGTGAACACCAAAATTGTGATGAATGGTATTGGAGGGCAGTGTATGCCTGTAACTGTACACCGGGTCCACCTGGAGTGCGACCTAGTTTCGGGTCCGGTGACCGTAGGGATTGTCCCTAGTTTGCCTGTGGACGGGGGTTGACCTCCTAGGTAATGATCTGGTGGGGGTGAAGACGGTAGCCCCCCAGTAGTGAAAGAAAGACGACAGGAGGTCAGAGACAGGGCAGTGCATGAGATGGTTGCCTGTAGTTTCCCTGAATGTGGAGTGGATCAGGCCATGATCAACCCAGCTCCCCCAGAGGAGACTGCATTGGCACTGCAGGCAGATGACCATGAGGTCTGCCTGTCCATGACTTTCTTTGGAAAGTTAGGAGACCCAGGGAATGAATTAAATGGATTTTCCCTAGCTGAGGTTCAGCGAGCCGACTCAGTATTGCAAGAGTTAGCGCAGGCTGGCCAGTCTGGAAGTGAAGCAGAGGGAGTCCCTGATTGCTACTATTTAAAGAATGGGGTATTGATGAGAAAATGGAGTTCCCCTCACAGACTTGAGGGCAAGGGGTGGACAGTCGTTCACCAGTTAGTGCTGCCACAGAGGTACCGGGGAGAAATATTAAGATGGGCCACGAGACTACGGTGACTGTGCATGCCGGTATACGAAAGACCAAAGCCCACATAAGACAGCAGTTTGACTGGCCAAAACTCCACAAAGTGGTGGATAACTGCAGGAGTTGCCACATGTGCCAGATTGAGGGGAAACCCCAACCTACAGTGAAACCTGCACCCTTAAGTCCTGTACCAGTGTTAGAAGGACCCTCCAGCAGAGGGCTGGTGAACTGTAAGGGATCCCCGCCGAGAACAAAAGGGACAGGCAGGCACAAGGCTGGCAAATGTGTAGAAAAAAAAGGGGGAAAAAGTGACCAAGAGGGCAGGTTAAAGGAAGTCCGGGAGGAATCCCAGATGAAAACCACTATTGTCTGGTCAGCCAACCTTGCAAAATGGCTAAAGTTAACCCTACATCCTACTACGTAAATGCAGACTCTAGAAGCACCCCAGCAGAGTTGCTAACAGCATTTACAGGAACCTGCAGAGACAAGACATCTAGGGGGCACAGAAACCGTGAGGGTGATGCCGCACCTAGCTGAAGTGCCACAGGAGAGTGCAATCAAGCCTGTACACATACCTGCAGGCAGGAATGCCCCAGAGAACAAAGAGGAGATTAACAAAGACTCTGCTTCTGCAGTCAGAGGAAAAGGGAACCACCCATCCCCTGAAGTCAGAAGCCTTTGCATGACTCAGCAAAGCACTGAAAGAGAGTTCAGGATAGATGCGCCCACTACTAACTCTCCAGGAAATTTTTTTTTGCAGGAACCAAGACCCTAGGCAGTCATGGCAATGGGAAACTGAAGAAAAGCTTCCCCAAAGAACCACATGGTTACTGGAATGCCAAAAAGGGGAAATTAAAGCAGCACTGGCATCCAGAAGACAGTTTTAATAAGCTTTAAGATGTATGAATGAATGGAAATGAATGAGAAATGCATGGTTTTCCTTTCTGTATCTTCTATTTCTCTCAAACCTTTTAATGAAATGTGCCTTTTTTTCTTCAAATGTATTTCATTCCCCTGGGTGTGGAGGTGTCATGCTGGCCCCCACCTGCCACGAATGAGGCACACTAATTTCGCCACATGAACATTGATTTTTTTTAAACTGTTACTGGAGTAAAGAAATAACTTGGTTTAAAAAAAAAATGAACCAGATGCTTGACTGAAAAGAAATTTGCATATTTACAGACAGTGCTTAAAAGGGACAAAAGACCATGCCCTGACACATTCAATCCACAATGGACTTTTGATTACCAGACGTTGAGGGTGGAGGAGCTCTCATTCCAGGTTGACTGCTAAGATGGCCGAATACACAAACCGACATGGTCAGACCATGTTTAGTCTCATGACTAACTGGCTGTTGGAGGTTGTTTTTGAACTGGCCGCAGAGAATTTGAACTCGGAAAGCTGTTTGTTCCTGAATTGAAAAGAGCCTCTCCTGCCTGCTCTCATCTCTATCTCATGGAACTTAAGACCCATTGAAGATACATGAACCCCAAGAGAGAACAGTCTCCCACAGTGAACAAGGTTTAAGAATAATACTGGGCCCCAACAAAAAGCAAGACTACCTACAATCAAGGACTCTACAGCGAGCTTGAAGCACAGCAACAAACCCCCTTCAGCAATTGCCTCAAATTTTTTCACTTTACTTCTCTTTTCTGTCCCTATTTGCATGTGTGTATCGCATGTGCATGCTAACGTGGAGTGCAGCATGTATCCGTAGATGTTAACCAAATTAGAGTTTAAGTTTTTTAATAAATTTCACTTTTCTTCTTTAAACCTAAGCAAGCCTCTTTGTGCTCATTTCTTTGCCTTATAATTGGAAAGCGGTGAACAAGGATTCACCAAGGGGGAACTCAAAACACAGTGTTTAAAAACAACACCCTGTTACAATAAGACCAGGCGAAGGCTGAAAGGGAACCCCGAGAGCCTCTCCTGGTCGTAACACTAATGAAAACCAACATTTTTAAAGCAGCATACATTCAGTTTTTTTTTAAAGGGCAGCTTTGAACAGGATTGAGTGTAAAACCAGACTAATAATGCAAATTGAAAGTTGCTTGGTTAGTTTCTGTATTTACTGATGCAGCTTAGTTACAAGTTGCCAGCAATATGGAAAAAAGATAAATTTCTAATTCTAACAGTCTTCCAGTGAATTGATGTAAACTGTTGAGATTTATAGTAATTAGCTCAAATGTCAAGAGGGAGAGAATATAAAAACCACGAGGCAATGATGAAAGAAAGACTTGCATTTATATTGTGCCTTTCACGACCTCCGTACATTCCAAAGTACTTTACAGCCAATTCGTACTTGTGAAGTGTAGTCACTGTTATGTAGGAAACCACAATAAAATCTGTTAGTCTGTGTTCAGTATTGGATGCTACATTTTAGGAAGGATATTGAGGCTTCAGAGAGAGCAGCAACAACTACTGTCTTTTATATAGTGCTTTTGATGTAGGAAAACATCCCAAGGTACATCACTGGAGCATTATCAACATCCAATCACCCAAAGAGATGTTAGGGCACCTGTCCAAAAGCTTGGACAAAGAGCTGCATTTTAAAGAGTGTCTTAAAGGAGGAAAGAAAGGAAGAGAAGTGGAAAGATTTAGGGAAGGAATTCCAAATTTAGGGCAGATGAAGGCATGGCTGCAGAGATTTAAAATCGGGGATGATTGAGGCCAGAATGGGAGGAGCACAGATATCGAGGCTCGTGGAACTGGGAGATTACGAGATTGGCGGGGGCAAGGCCTTGGAGGGATTTGAGAAACAGGATGAGAATTTTAAAATTGAGGCATTGCTTTATCGGGATCAACGAGCATAGGGTGATGGATGAACAGGACTTGGTGAGAGTTAGAACATGGGCAGCAGATTTTTGGATGACCTCCATTTTACAGAGGGTAGAAAATGGGAGGCCGGCCAAGAGTGCGTTGGAATAGACAAGTCAGATGTAACAAGCACGTGGGTGAGCATTTCAGCAGCAGATGAGCTGAGGCGGGACGGAGTTCACCGATGTTTAGAGGTGGAAATGGACAGTCTTAGTGATGTTGCGGATATGTGGTGAGAAGTTTATCTCTAGGTCAAATTACGCCAAGGTTGCAATCTGGGTCAGACTCAAGACAATTGCCAGGGAGAGGGATGGAGTTGGTGGCTAGGAAACAGAGTTTGTATCGAGGACTGGAAACAAAGGCTTCACTGTTCGTAATATTTAGTTGGGAGGAAATTTCTGCTGATCCAGTACTGGATGTTGGATAAGCAGTCTGATAAGTTAGAGGCAGTGGAGGGTTTGAGAGAATGTGCGGTACAGCTGGGTGTCATCAGTCTACATGTGGAAACTGCCGCTTTGTTTTCCAATTATGTCACCAAGCGGTAGCATAGAATAGGTGGGGACCAATAGCTCCTTGGAGGACTCCAGAGGTAATTGCGCAGGAGGAGGAAGAGAAGATTGCAGGTGATTCTCTGGATTCAACACACTGCATTCCTGACATGCCCATGCCTGCTGGAATTTTAACTCCCGGATCTTTGGGAGTGTTGTGTTCAAGATCCACAGGCAGATAGGGGGCCTCATTAATAATGCAATAGTTGAATGTAATGACATCATTCAGACCGCAAAGCAATTTTAACTTGAGATTGTGGCTGCGATGCCCAATGCTGGAGAAACCAGAAGAGACCCAGGTAAATAACACTTGTTAAAGCAACTGACTTTCTTCAGGCTTTCTATTTTTTTTAAATAAGCACCAAGATGGTGATTATTCTAAATGGCAATTGTCCTACCAAGAGACTGAACAGTAAGTAATTTGTTAGCTTGTCCAGGTAATCAGAAAACACTTTGCACCCATTTTATTGGGAATTTCTTTGAACACTTGGGAGTTGGAGGAAAGAGATGAGCTTTTTAGTATAAGGCGGCTGCCAGGGAAATGAGACTTTTAAACAGCGAGCTGTGAAAGCTTGAGTCTCTAAGCCAGAAATGCTGGAGGAACAGTTAGAAGATTTCTTGTTCAAGCCAAGTAAGACAACCTACTAATGTAAAGCAATGTGGTTTATTCTTTGCTTTGAGTAATTATGCAAAGTTTTACTGATTGAAATAAATGAATCTTATCATAACTCTTGCTCTGAATGTTGACTCATATAAATTGTTAAGTGGCTATTTTTCAATCAAACCCCTAAATAGGGCCCTTAATTTCATCTGAGTCATGGCTATTTTGTGCAGTAAGGGGTTGGGTACACCCTGTTTGAGCAGTTGGGAGTCTTCAGGCAAGTTATTCATGCCATAGTTTTCAACTGGGTTTAAAACAAATTAAATGAAAGTTGAATAAGATTACTGAAAATAAATTTTACAAAGAGTGCCAAATCTGGGCGTACAGGAATTTTATGTTTTGTTTTTGTTTTGTTTGAGATACAGCACTGAAACAGGCCCTTCGGCCCACCGAGTCTGTGCCGACCATCAACCACCCATTTATACTAATCCTACACTAATTCCATATTCCTACCACATCCCCACCTGTCCCTATATTTCCCTACCACCTATCTATACTAGGAGCAATTGCTAATGGCCAATTTACCTATCAACCTGCAAGTCTTTGGCATGTGAGGAAACCGGAGCACCCGGAGGAAACCCACGCAGACACAGGGAGAACTTGCAAACTCCACACAGGCAGTACCCAGAATTGAACCCGGGTCGCTGGAGCTGTGAGGCTGCGGTGCTAACCACTGCGTCACTGTGCCGCCCCTGCGCCATTTTAAAAACATTGCACTTTTTAAGTTTGTTGACTCCAGCTTAGATATAACGTTATGTCATTCAGCCTGCTTTTCTTGAGACTGCAACAGCAAATGACCTTGGGTGGTTGCATTAAATATCTATATATTTTAAAAGTATTTGTGTTGTACAGTACACACATGTTAAAAGTTCATTTCCATTGAGCAACGTTACTGAGCAATACTGCTGGAAGTTCTCACCAGTTGGCAAGCAGAATTTTTTTGAAACCTAAACTACATTATAGTCATGAAAACTAGAAATTTTAGTTGAATCTGAGATAATGGAAATTACCTCTTGATCCAAAGAAGGCATTGTCAGTAGTTTATTTAAAGGTGTTTATATGTACGCAGTTGTGTCCTTTCCCCACGTAAATTGGAGGCTAAATAAGGAAAAACTACCAAGTGTCTGACTGGCTATGGTTGGCTGGAAAAATGTTTGGGGAAAGGTGGCTATTTTTCTTCGCATGCGGGTTTTGAGAGTGAGACCCCATGTATGTTTGGTGATTTGGATCTCTGATTTGAATATTTAGAAAATCGAGGCCAACTTGGTGTAGCACCAGAGCTCTCTCCATTTAATTTCCAAGCAGATATTTTGATTTAGTGGAATGAAAATATAAATACGGCACAATTGCCATTCTGCCACAGATTTAGTCAGGTTACAAGAGCTAAAATGCAATGGGCAACAAAGAATTGAAGACTTTTGACTTTTTGATGCCTGTTATACCTGTTACCTTTTGTCTCCCTTTACTGAAGCATTGGAAATGGAAGGTGAAGTACATTGTTTGGAAAAACTGGAACTGGCTTTGCTTTTTTTTTTCAGGTTTCAGTTGGAAATTTACCCAATTCTAGTGGGTAGCAAATGGAATTTTCTCATCATGTTTGACTATAGTGGCTTTCCTTTTGAAAAGCAGTTTTGATTAAATGAATTTTCAGTTTATCCAAAAAGAATTAAGTTTCTACAATGGTCTGAGTGGTGAATGGTTTGAATTGTTTTAGATAGATTGAAAATTCATCAGCAAAACTTGAGTTTTGGTTCCTTCTCTGCTGCAACAGGAATGAAGGTTTTTCAAAATTTATATGTTCTCCAGCATAAATTTTACAGATTTGTGAGGAATTGTTAGGGATTCACATCAGGTTTGAGCTTCTTTATGCACTGCAATAGAGCTTCTCTTGTGACTAGAGATACAATTATATTGTACTTGATTATATTACAATTATATTGTAACTTCAAATCAATGTGAAGTGGTTTTTCACATAACAGTTTTAGAGCATTTGATAGTTTTCTGAGTTTTGTCACTGAATGCACCCAAAGTTGCTTCATCTTAACTGGGAAGGAGGATGGGCCTGGTCATATTGCCACGGAACGCTCCATGCAGTTGGACTGTGCCGTACCACCTATCCTTCGTGGAGCAGTTTCTGCAGGAAAACACCTTTGACCACCGATCCATCAGGCAGTGGTCTGCACGGAATG
This sequence comes from Heterodontus francisci, assembly GCF_036365525.1. Lineage (NCBI taxonomy): Eukaryota > Metazoa > Chordata > Chondrichthyes > Heterodontiformes > Heterodontidae > Heterodontus > Heterodontus francisci. The sequence goes on from NC_090386.1 coordinate 82,771,035, forward strand.
TCCACAAGGCCCTACGGGGAAAAGGAGACGGTGGATCCTGTCGGATGGTTCCCCGAGCAGACCGCCAAAGTCATCTGGCGGAATGCCTCATCACCAGAACTTTCAAACAAGCACCAAGATGTAGCTTGGCTGGTGGTGAGAAGAGCCCTCCCCGTCAGATCCTTCCTGCACGCCCGAAGTCTCACCCCCTCCGCACAATGCCCCCGCGGTGGCTGTGGTGAGGAAGAGACGGTTGCCCACCTCCTCCTGGAATGTGTCTTTGCAAAGCAGGTGTGGAAAGAGATACAGTGGTTTTTGTCGAGGTTCATCCCAAGCAGCTCTGTAACTCAGGAGTCTGTGCTCTACGGGCTGTTCCCAGGGACACGCACCGAGACAAACATCAACTGCTGCTGGAGCACTATCAATTTGGTGAAAGACACCCTTTGGTCTGCCCGAAACTTGCTGGTCTTCCAGCGCAAAGAGTTGTCCACGACCGAATGTTGCAGACTGGCACATTCCAAGGTCCAGGACGACGTGCTGAGGGACGCACTAAAGCTTGGGGCAGCCGCAGCAAAGGCTCAATGGGGAAAGACCACTGTGTAAGGTCCCCCCCACCAAGCTGAAGGGAGGGTTGGATCCATGGGAAACCTCTCGAACTGTATCCGAAAAATTTTCATTTGCTGTTAAATGTAAAAATGTTTTGGAATGGGTTGTGAGGCAACTCATGATTGTATAGAAAGAAATGGACCGCCTTTGCACTGTTTGTATTTTTGACTTGGTGCTGTTTGAAACTGGTAATGTAATTTTTACAGATTTTTATGAATAAAGTATATTTTGGAAATAAAAAAAAAATCTTAACTGGGAAGAGGCATTATAATTACATGCCAAGAAAAAAATCATATCTTTATTATAATGAGGTTTGCTTGAAACATGTTGCGTAAAGCTTCGATTGAGTACTGAAGTGTTCGTTCACAGCACTGAATCACTAATAGAAGTGATTACCACCCCAGCCCCCCACCCCCCACTAATTCTGGTCATTCTTGAAATTGATGATTAAGAATGGCAGATGTTTATTTTGATATCCTTTTAAAGCCTTCAGGTTCTGTTTCTATGTATGTATGAAACATTCCCTTCTTGGTGCAATTGTGAAAATTGTATATAAGTTCTCAAAATGTAATTGCTTCTGTATGGCTGCAGATGAAATTTACAGATTTTTAGCCTTGTTGATTGCTTCAGACAAGGCGAACCCTCTATCCACCATATTCTGAAAAGGTGTGATACCTGTCTCAGATATATATTAATTCATCTATCTGTTTGGAATTTAATCCTCTGCAGATTGGTCTGGATTCACTACTGGCATTGATCAGAATCCTAATGATCACAGAGATGTCAAACACCAGTTTACATGGTGGGCCTGATCGAATATGCTGACACTTGATGTGAGCCACATCTCAGCAAAAGTTACTAGGACTAATTGGTATGCATTTTACTTTTGTGGGAGGGGTGTAGGGGGATAAAACCAGTTGCAATATGTACTAATTTCTAGGCACAAAGTCCTGCATTGAATCTGCATTGACTTCTGCCATATTGATACTCACTATCTGAAAGCAGCATTGGATCAACGTAAATATACAAAGTAGGATATTGCATCTGTTTCAAGACCCTTCTGCAAGATGTGTAGAGAAGTAGGTGGAACATGCACTATGCAAGATGAGACTAGCTTTTAACAGTTCCACAGAAGTCCTTTTAAATGGAGGAGCTGGCGTGCTCCTCCTGATTTCACAGTACAACTGTGGGCAGCTGCCAGCCCCTAATTGGCCTTTTGTACCTCGCTCCTCTATGTATTGGAGTTGTGATGTAAATAATAATGAGCAGCTCCCTGTGTGCATTGATAATACTCAGTCTTGATGCCCTTGTTTCCATTTGCCCACCAGTGAAAACAATCTTTTACTATTTCACCTAATGCATCATCCTCTGGTTTCACTACCTGTTTACAGCCTGCTCCTCCTCAGTGTGCCCGCACTCACTGTGTGGCTCCTGCTACCGGCCCTGCAGAAAATGCTGGTGCCACATCCAACCCCATATCCCTGTTCGTTCGTTCGTCGTTCGTCTCTCTCTCTCCTCCAATCTCTCTCTCTCCAATCTCTCTCTCTCCAATCTCTCTCTCTCCAATCTCTCTCTCTCCAATCTCTCTCTCTCCAATCTCTCTCTCTCCAATCTCTCTCTCTCCAATCTCTCTCTCCAATCTCTCTCTCTCCAATCTCTCTCTCTCTATCAATCTCTCTCTCTCAATCTCTCTCTCTCCAATCACTCTCTCTCCAATCTCTCTCTCTCCAATCTCTCTCTCCCAATCTCTCTCTCTCCAATCTCTCTCTCTCCAATCTCTCTCTCTCCAATCTCTCTCTCTCCAATCTCTCTCTCTCCAATCTCTCTCTCTCCAATCTCTCTCTCTCCAATCTCTCTCTCTCCAATCTCTCTCTCTCCAATCTCTCTCTCTCCAATCTCTCTCTCTCCAATCTCTCTCTCTCCAATCTCTCTCTCTCCAATCTCTCTCTCTCCAATCTCTCTCTCTCCAATCTCTCTCTCTCCAATCTCTCTCTCCATCTCTCTCTCCAATCTCTCTCTCTCCAATCTCTCTCTCTCCAATCTCTCTCTCTCCAATCTCTCTCTCTCCAATCTCTCTCTCTCCAATCTCTCTCTCTCCAATCTCTCTCTCATCCAATCTCTCTCTCTCCAATCTCTCTCTCTCCAATCTCTCTCTCTCCAATCTCTCTCTCTCCAATCTCTCTCTCTCCAATCTCTCTCTCTCCAATCTCTCTCTCTCCAATCTCTCTCTCTCCAATCTCTCTCTCTCCAATCTCTCTCTCTCCAATCTCTCTCTCTCCAATCTCTCTCTCTCCAATCTCTCTCTCTCCAATCTCTCTCTCTCCAATCTCTCTCTCTCCAATCTCTCTCTCATCCAATCTCTCTCTCTCCAATCTCTCTCTCTCCAATCTCTCTCTCTCCAATCTCTCTCTCTCCAATCTCTCTCTCTCAATCTCTCTCTCTCCAATCTCTCTCTCTCCAATCTCTCTCTCTCCAATCTCTCTCTCTCCAATCTCTCTCTCTCCAATCTCTCTCTCTCCAATCTCTCTCTCTCCAATCT
>NC_090386.1:82793498-82820998 GCF_036365525.1 Heterodontus francisci
ACCGTCACCACCCTCTGGGTAAAAAAGTTCTTCCTCAAATCTCCCTTAAACCTCCCGCCCCGCACCTTAAACTTGTGACCCCTCGTAACTGACCCTTCAACTAAGGGGAACAGCTGTTCCCTATCCACCCTGTCCATGCCCCTCATAATCTTGTACACCTCGACCAGGTCACCCCTTAGTCTTCTCTGCTCCAGTGAAAACAACCCAAGCCTATCCAACCTCTCCATAGCTTAAATGTTCCATCCCAGGCAACATCCTGGTGAATCGCCTCTGCACCCCCTCCAATGCAATCACATCCTTCCCATAATGTGGCGACCAGAATTGCACACAGTACTCCAGCTGTGACCTTACCAAAGTTCTGTACAACTCCAACATGACCTCCCTGCTTTTGTAATCTATGCCTCGAATGATAAAGGCAAGTGTCCCATATGCCTTTTTCACCACCCTATTAACCTGCCTTCAGAGACCTATGGACAAACACGCCAAGGTCCCTTTGTTCCTCGGAACTTCCCAGTGTCAGGCCATTCATTGAATACTTCCGTGTCACATTACTCCTTCCAAAGTGTATCACTTCACACTTTTCAGCGTTAAATTCCATCTGCCACTTTTCTGCCCATTTGACCATCCCGTCTATATCTTCCTGTAACCCAAGACACTCCACCTCACTGTTAACCACTCTGCCAATCTTTGTGTCATCCGCGAACTTACTGATCCGCTCCCCACATAGTCATCTATGATGTTTTATATAAATGACAATAGGGGACCCAGCATAGATCCCTGTGGTATGCCACTGGACACTGGCTTCCAGTTACTAAAACAGCCGTCTGTCATCACTCTCTGTCTCCTACAGCTAAGCCAATTTTGAATCCACCTTATCCAGTTACCTTGTATCCCATGTGCATTTTTTTTCTTGATAAGTCTCCCATGTGGGACCTTGTCAAAGGTTTTGCTGAAATCCATGTAAACTACATCAACTGTCTACCCTCATCAAAGCACCTAGTCACATGCTCAAAAAATTCAATCAAATTTGTTAGGCATGACCTCCCTCTGACAAAGCCATGCTGACGATTCCTAATCAAATTTTGCCTCTCCAAGTGGAGATAAATTCTCTCCTTCAGAATTTTCTCCAATAGTTTCCCTACCACGGACGTGAGACTCACTGGTCTGTAGTTCCCTGGCTTATCTCTACAACCTTTCTTAAATAGTGGGACCACATTAGCTGTTCTCCAGTCCTCTGGCACCTCCCCCATGGCTCGAGAGGAATTAAAAATTTGGGTCAGCGCCTCTGCAATCTCCACCCTCACTTCCCACAGCATCCTGGGACACAAATCATACGGACCTGGAGATTTGTCCACTTTTAAGCCTGCCAAAACCTTGTCACTCCCTATGAAAATTTGCTCAAGAACCTCACAGTCTCTCTCTCTAAGTTCCATATCTACATCCTCATTCTCTTGGGCGAAGACAGATGTGAAGTATTTGTTCAACACCCTACCAATGTGGGCGCCACCCACAGATTTCCCCCTTGGTCCCTAATGGGTCCTACTCTTTGCCTGGTTATCCTCTTCCCATTGATATACTTATGGAATATCTTGGGATTTTCCCTACTTTTACCAGCCAGAGCTTTCTCATATCCCCTCTTTGCTCTTCTAATTGCTTTCTTAAGCTCCATCCTACACTTTCTGTACTCCACTAATGCTTCCGGAAACACAACATGGAAAATTGGCAGGATGTGTTGTCATTGTGCTGTTAAATTGCAATTCTAGTGTCCAAATCAAATGGAGACATTGGTAAAGGCCTGAAACCAGGACATTTGCCACCCTTTCAGCTGGGGAATGGTGTGTCATGTGGAAGAAATCAGAATGGGAGTACAGCATGGCTATTAGTGGGATAGACAAGGTACAGTGCCAAATGTTGCACTGGCCTAAAAGTGAGTTTGTCTCCTGTTGAGGGGGTAGGTTTGTTTGTGTCTCAACAATTTTGGTTGTATTTTGCCTCATACACGTAACAAAAAGTATTTAAAAAAAAAACTTCTGGTTAGTCACCATTTTTTTTCTGTATCTGCTGTAATTTCTAATCCACAAATATGTGTGCTAAAAGCACTTATGGTAAGCAAGTGCACTTATTTGGATTTCAAACAAGAACAGTATCATCTCTCGTTCTTTTTTTCATTTAAAGAAGAAACATCCAGTTTTGTTAGAACTTCAGGAAGTCAAAAGAACTGCAATAAAGCTTTTGCTATATCAAAACTATTCATTCAACAATTCTGGTTTATGTATTGGGTAGGGCTAGAACAAAGCTTCAGAACTTCAAACACTTTTTTATTAATGAGACTCTGGTTATATTCCAGGTTTTGAGCTGTTACTGACTGTATTTCCCTCACTCTACTCCCTATCTTTATATGCATATTCATCTAAAAGGATTAAACTTAAATATTGAGAACTTGAAAACTCCAGAAAAACTTGTTTCAGCTCCAATTAGTAAAACATAATGGGTTTCAAAATTTTGTGGGGAAGGGTAGGGTTGGAGATTCTGTGATCCTATTAACAGGAAGCGGTTTCAGAAGTTTTAAGTTCTTTTTTAAAAATCATGTTTCAGTCATTTACTTACAAGAGTTTAGTTTGAGAATTAATGTACTCTGTTAAGGGGCACTATGCATGGTTATTGGCATTTTGCATAGTTTCTGTTATCTCATTACTTCATTTCAAAGTGAAAATGACTCCAGGTGGGACATTTTATCCAAGGTACTGATCTGGACCTGCACAGTGGATTCTTTTATTTTAAAAATAAATTGTATGACGCAGTATTTTGCAGTTAGATACTTTGACTAACATGGAGATGTTTTATTGCCCAAATTATGGTACTCTCCTGTTGTCATTGTAAGCTGCTCTAATGCACAACATTCAAGCATGCTGAATTGGTTCAATCCAGGGTGTAGTTGCCCATATGGTGTGGAGCAATAGGAGTTTGTAATACACTGCAGGTGTGTCTGTGTGTATTTGGGGCAGGTTAAATTGGGCTGAATGGCCTCGTTCTGTGCTGTGTAATTCTATGATATGTATATTTTGAGGGTAGTGACTTGTTGGGTTATTCTACTTTGAGCAAAAGTGCTGTGATGTTTGTCCACTTGGGATGGGGGTTTGCAAGTTTCTAACACATGTTTCCAATGTTTGAAAAGAGTTGCAAAAGCTTCAGACAAAAAAGTTGTTCCAATTCAAACAGATTATATTGCAATTTTCTTTTGCAATTATTTTGCAGAAGCATGAAACTTGTTGCCTTACGTTCAGATCTAAGATGGTATGAACAGGACAAACACCGCAGCCTCACAGCTCCAGCGACCCGGGTTCGATTCTGGGTACTGCCTGTGTGGAGTTTGCAAGTTCTCCCTGTGACCGCGTGGGTTTCCGCTGGTGCTCCGGTTTCCTCCCACAGCCAAAGACTTGCAGGTTGATAGGTAAATTGGCTATTGTAAATTGCCCCTAGTGTAGGTAGGTGGTAGTCGAATTGTGGGGATGTGGTAGGGAATATGGGATTAATGTAGGATTAATATAAATGGGTGGTTGATGGTCGGCACAGAGTCGGTGGGCCGAAGGGCCTGTTTCAGTGCTGTATCTGTAAATAAAAAATAAAAATAAAATAAATCACAGGAGGAGCACAACCGTTCGAAGTTTTCTCTTTCCCCCCCCGCCCCCCCACCATTGCCTGCCATTGTCCTTTCAGATGTGGAGCAGGAGGATCAGAGAACTGCCATTTAACTTAAATCTCCTTGAGTGAAAGCATAAACTGGTCTGATGGGTATTAAAGCACCCATACTTGCCTATTGGTATTGTGAATAACAATACAGAGAGTAGCACATTATGAAAGCTTCAGCAACCCTGTTTCATCAAATGGTGGTTAACTCTGCACTTAACCTTTTGCAATAGTGTCTTGCAACATTCTGCAGGTAGAAAAAGCAGTATGAAAAAATTCCCCCTTTTTTATTTTGCAGAAGTTTTTGTGTTCTTGGATTAAATGGCAGCAGCTTTTGTGCTGCTACAGCAATAACTATGTTAAAGATTGACAGCTTAGCTTCATCCCCTTTTTAAAAAAGAGGATGAACTTTGGCATGGACTGGATCATTCTGCAAACCACTTGTCTGCATGACATTGATGTACTGAATCCTGCATTAGATTTAAGTTCAAGTCCATCAAACATGGCTAATGGTGAGGCAAATAATTAGACCTGATCTTATTTGTTCAAGTATTTCAAAGTTACCAAGTATTTACAGCACAGATCCATGCTGGTGTTTATCCTCCACAGACATCTCCTCATAACCTTCATCTAATCCTAGCAACATATCCTTCTGTTCCTTTCTCACTGTGTGTTCATCTGGCTTCACCTTAAATGCATCTATGCTATTTGCCTCCGCTATTCCTTGTGGTAGTGAGTTCTGCTCTATGGGTAAAGAGTTTCTCCTGATTTCCATGTTAGACTTGTTAGTGACTATCGTATTTATGTCCCCTAGTTCTAGTCTCGCAACTAAAATATTTTCTTTACGTCTACCTTATCAAACCCTTTCGTGTTCTTAAAGACCTCCATCAGGGCACTGTTCAATCTTTTCTTTCCGAGGGAAATCTTTCCTGATGCGTGTAACACTCAGTTCTGATGTCATTTAAGAAAAATCCAGTGCCTCTATGCCTTTTTTATAATATGGAGATCAGAATTGTTCACAGTACTCCAAGTGTGGTCTAACTAAGATTCCATACATGTTTATCATAACTTCTTTGCTTTTTAGCTCTCTCCCTCTGGAAATGAGCCACAGCACTTTGTTTGCTTTTTTAAAATGGCTTTATTAACCTGCATTTCTAATTTTATCTGTACTCCCAGAGCTCTCTTCCTCTACCCCATTTAGACACATTGTCCAAGCTGTGTGCCAAAATGTACTATCTCATGCTTAACTATATTGAACTTCATTTGCCAATTACGCACCCATTCTGTAAGTTTATTCAAGTCTTCCTGTATTTTGGTATGAAAGGGATATTATTCCCGAGTACAAATTGATTATGTAATAGTGAACAAAATTCCCAGCACCTATCCTTGTATAATACCATTTCCCATCATTTGCCAGTCTGAGTAGCACCCTTTAACTCCTACTGTTTTGTAGACAACTTGCTGTTTTTTTTCCTGATTCCACATGTTCTGACCTTGGTCATGAGTCTACTGTGCAGCACCTTTATTGAAGGCTTTTATGGAAATCCAAATATATTGCATCTGCTGCATTACCCTTATCTGTGGAGAAGTCAGTTAAGGAGCTGAATCTTTGAGTTTGCAACACCTACAATCTAAATTGGTGGGCAATTTGTTTGTACACCTTGACAGTTACTGACTTAATCTTCCGAGCAATGAAGATAATGCATTTAATATCTAAATCTGTCACACTTGCCTGCAGTTAGTGCCTGCCTTTCAGATGTGGGGAAGATACTTTGGCTGCTGTTTTATGAAGACCAAATAAACCAAATTCTGTTTTCATTACATGGGATTCTGGGATTTTACTGGCATTTCCGGGATTGAATTCCATCTATTCACAATTAAGCAGACTGATTCATATTGACCAAACAGTCACATTGTGTTTTTATAATGTGGGATTTTGGAAGTCATCATCTGGGGTTCTATGACAACAGCCATTTCTTTTAAAGTGATGCCATTAACAGATCAGGCGTCATTTAAAAAAAAAATGAGATTCACTAGTTCACTGGTGAAGACAAAAAACAAAATGGAGCCATACACATGTTAACTTTACCTTCCTGTCTCCATAAATGCTCCCTATCTTGCTGTGTGTTTATTGTTTTTGTTTCACACTTCTCTAAGCTACTTTTTGCAAGTGCTGTGATAAGACTATGAACAAGTATTGATTTGTGACCTGATGTTTGTGATCTCTGAGCAGGTTGCTTATCAAAATTAATCTGATTTAAATGCTGCAATAAAATGTGAGATGTTGCTCATCACTTGCAATAAAATTACGTTTGTGGTAACGTTTAAGGATTTTTAACATTACAAAGACAGTTTTGTGTAATACTTGTACCTTTTCACAGCATCAGGATTAGCATCTGTTCTGTTTTTTAATCCCAGCCCAATCCCTCCAGATGTTTTATCTTGCACAGCTTTTCTGTTCAGTGCTCAGTAACATTTGTATGGCATGTTCTTTTGAATGTCTGACTCTAGAAGAAACCTAACCCTTTATTTTGTGTCGCGTTTAGCAATCATTAGTTTAGCACTGTAAGCCACTTTTAGTGTTTTATGATTTTGACTGTTCAACCCAGGTGTGTGATTAGAGCAGGGCATTGAGGGAGACAGTGGGTGTTGGGGTGGGTGGGGGGGGGTGGGCCAAAGGGAGGATCTAGCAGATCAAGAAAAATAAATTTTGCTGAGAAAGAAAGTAAAATAACTGAGTTACAAAATAAAATGTTAATTCTGGAAGAAAATTTCCCTCCAATGAGATTGAGAGATTTTATTATTGTGGAGTTTTTACATATGGCCCTTGAAGATAGCTTGTATGTTATATATTTTACACGTGCAGATTTACTTCAGTCGATCCAACCTGTACAGTCTCAAGTGAACTCCGCCTAAGTTGGAATTTGTAACACTGCTAGCTTTGTTATGTGTTTAAGGTTAGTCATTTAGTAGCAGCTTATTCAGTTCTGTCTGGAGACAGGATTCTTTCAGAGTGCTCAAAAGTGATTGGTAGGAAAGCAGAACGCTATATTAAATTGGGTCAGCAGAACCTATAATTTTTGTTGAAATAGAAGCCTGTAATTTCATGTTAAGCCTCCCTTGTTCTCATGGGCTTAAAATAAGACACTGTTGGAGAGCTGCTATGGAAGAACACGTCTGTGCAGGCACATGAGAACACTGTGCCATGAGTGTTCGCACTTTTTTTTTTTAAAAGTGGCGGAGGCGTGCATCTTTACTAAAGTTGTGGAATTGCTGATTGTTAAATCGGGTGAGGGTTAACTTTGAGAGCCTTTTTTGAGACTTGCAGAATTTGTAGTACCATGTGATCTTGAGTAGGGGGGAAACTACATTCTCCTTAGGCTGGCCTAATGTCTCCATTTTTGAGGGCTTGCAACTCAATAAAATATGAGTTGCATACTGTAGTAGTTTAGTTTAATTTAGAGATACAGCACTGAAACAGGCCCTTCGGCCCACCGAGTCTGTGCCGACCATCAACCACCCATTTATACTAATCCTACACTAATTCCATATTCCTACCACATCCCCCCTGTCCCTATATTTCCCTACCACCTACCTATACTAGGGGCAATTTATAATGGCCAATTTACCTATCAACCTGCAAGCCTTTGGCATGTGGGAGGAAACCGGAGCACCCGGAGAAAACCCACGCAGACACAGGGAGAACTTGCAAACTCCACATAGGCAGTACCCAGAATTGAACCCGGGTCGCTGGAGCTGTGAGGCTACGGTTAATATAAATTTTCTTCCCATTTATCCCCTGCTTTTCTTTAGCCTTAAAACTATTTGGAAAGTTTGAGACACATCAATTTTTGCAGTTGCTGCACCAGTATGAATTTTCAATTTCCCACAACAGTGAATTGCTTTTTAAGGTCTGTTTGTCTGTCTTTGAGTGTAGTAATTGTAGTCTCTGTTGTTTTGAGGTGAATTGCCAACTGGCTCAGAATTGACATTTCTCCAAGTAAGTTAGGGAAATAAGCACTGCTGGAACTCACTTGTACAAGAGTGAAACATATATTAACAACTGTTCTTTTGTACTGTTCTAATTGATGGGAGTAAATCACCACCTACATGATAGAGGATCTCAGTATTCCTTTTTCTGGACCATTTGCTTTTGGTGTATTCTGTTTGCAGTGTTGTACAAGTTAATCATTTTGTATGTGTAGGGTGATTCATACATCAGTAAGCTTATAATCTCTGGGGTACTACTTCAAAAATATTTGATTATTTTTGGGGAAAAAAACTTTCCTGGTAATCACCATAATTGAGGTCTAGTTGCCTAGAACTGAAACTCCTTTTTTAAGAACAATACTTTTGTCTTCGGACCTCCTGGAGCTAGCATTAAAGTCTTTAAATGCATTCAAATCACACACATTTGTTGTAAAGGGAGATATATGAACAGATAAAACCTTATGTAGAATTTCCACTCCAGTGGCATCATGAGTGGGTTATGGAAAATACTCAGTTGATATCACCATGATACTGAAGAGGGAATTTTACTGAAAATGTTTGCCTCGCAGTTTAAACATCTAAAACAAAAGAGCAAGATGACTGGGGGTAGCAGTGAGTGTGCTATCTCCTTTTATAACATTTAACATTATGTGCAACAATTCTGTAGAATATATGTTGCTTCTCAGCTTGCAGTAGTAAAGGGGATTAATTTGTAAATGATCAGATACTTGAATTTGAATGGAGCACCCTACCCTTTCTATTGGCTGCAAGAGTCCTATGTGAAATGAGTTTAGGTTGTTTCAAACTAGTTTCGATTGAGCATGGGCCCATGATTTGCCAATAGGCACTATCAATGAGATGCCACAAGGATGGCTGGTGAAGGACATGGATAATATCTTATTGGTCCAGTAGTGTCCTGTTCTCAGGTTGAGATTGAGGCCTTGTTTTGGGCGAACTTTACTTTGCACCTAACGTGGTCGTTTGGTGGCCGAATTCAGCGCAGGGTAGGAATTGAATCGTTTTCCTACTTTACATTCTTTTTCCAGTACAGAAATTGCTCACCTTGAGCATAAAATGTAAAATGGGTGACTGGATTCCACAGCATAAAATTTTGTTCAAATATTTTTTGAAAATCTGTTCCAAACTACAGTATATTTGCCAGTAATTAGCTCTTAATTTTGAACAAATTACCCATGTTTCATCCTTTTTGTTTGATACAAGTTCTTGAAATATGGGGTATGGGTGGGTGGTTCCGCAGCACCTTTTATGATGAAATGATTTTGATTTGAATAATGTAGTTGAGTATTTGGTTAATAGAGGATTTTTTTTTAAGGTAGAGAATCCTCGAAGTAGGATCAAGTTTCATGTCCACTCTGCATATGGTATGCTGATGTATGCAAACCCCATATATTAAACAACCTTAAAAAATGCAACACTATCTTAGTGGCTCAGTAGATATAGAAATTAAACCTAGTCCTTGAATGGGTTATCACCTCCTTAATACACGTGCATTTTTCCCACAGCCCCATATTTGAACCTCATTGATCCGGTTTCCGCCCTGCCGTAACGCAGAGACAGTCCGAATCAAAGTTACAGATGACGACATCTGTGGTTTGTGACTGGTGCACTATCCCTCTCATTCTTCTCAACTTCTGCAACTTTTGACAGTGTTGGCCACGCCATCTCCTCCAGTGCCTCTCCTCCGTTGTCTTGCTGGAGAGGACGGTCCATGCCTCATTCCAGTCTCACCAGTTCAGGCATTGTCAGACAATCTATTGCAATGGCTTCTCTTCCCACTTCTGCATTTAAATTTGGAGACCCCAAGGATCCTTGGGCCCCTCGTATTTATGCATTCCTTATGTACATTGATAACATTTCATCACCACCTCTTTCAACCTCTCTACTGTTACTGTGCTGTCTGATGTCCAGTCTTGAATGAGATGAACACTCCTACAATTAAACATTGGAAAGTCCAAAGCTATTGCCTTTGGACCCTACCACAAACTTCATTCCCTCGTCACCGATTCTGTCCCCTCCCTGACCACTGTCTCTGGCTGAAGTAGACCATTCGCAACCTCAGCATCTGAATGCAGAAGAATGTAAGCTACTAATACACTAAAAAAATTTTATTTGATTGTGGGCTGCGGACATCACTGGCTAGGCCAGCATTTATTACCCATCCCTAATTGCCCTTGAGAAGGTGATGGTGAGCTGTCTTCTTGAACCGCTGCAGTCCTTTATGTGTAGGCACTCCCACCAGCTCTGTTAGGAAGGGATTTCCAGGATTTTGACCCAGCAACAGTGAAGGAATCGCAATATAGTTCCAAGTCAGGATGGTGTGTGACTTAGAGTGGAACTTGCAGCTGGTGGTGTTCCTATGCATCTGCTGCCCTTGTCCTTCCACTGATAGAGGTCACGGTTTGGAAGGTTCTGGAAGGAGCCTTGGTGAGTTGCTGCCGTGCATCTTGTATATGGTACAAACTGCTGCCACTGTGCATTGGTGGTGGAGGGAGTGAATGTTTGTAGATGGGGTGCCAATCAAGCGGGCCACTTTGTCCTGGATGGTGTTGAGCTTCTTGAGTGTTGTTGGAGCTGCACCCATCCAGGCAAGTGGAGAGTATTCCATCACACTCCTGACTTGTACCTTATAGATGGTGGACAGGCATTGGGGCGACAGGAGGCGAGTTACTCATAGTCATAGAGTCCTACTGCATAGAAACAGGCCTTTCGGCCCACCGTGTCCATGCCGACCATAATGCCTATCTATACTAATCCCACCTGCCTGCATTAATTCCATATCCCTCTATGCCTTGCTCATTCAAGTACCTGTCCCAGATGCCTCTTAAATGTTGCTACTGTTCCTGCCTCCACCACCACCTCTGGCAGTTCATTCCAGATACCCACGATTCTTTGTGTGAAAAATTTATCCCTTTGATCTCCTTTAAACCTCACTCACCTTAAATCTATGCCCTTTAGTTTTAGTCACCGCTACCATGGGAAACAGACTCTGGCTATCTGTCCTATCTATACCTCTCATAATTTTATATACCTCCATCATGTCTCCTCTCAGCCTCCTTCGATCCAGGGAAAACACCCAGCCTATCCAATCTCTGTTTATAACTCAAGCCCTCCAAACCAGGCAACATCCTTGTAAATTTTTTCTGCACCCTCTCCAGCTTAATCACATCTTTCCTGTAGTGCGGCGACCAGAACTGCACACAGTATTCCAAATGCGGCCTAACCAAAGTTATGTACAACTGTAACATGACGTCCCATCTCTTGTACTCAATGCCTCGGCTGATGAAGGCAAGCATGCCATATGCCGCCTTCACCACCCTGTCTACCTGTGTTGCCACTTTCAGGGAACTATGTACTTGCACCCCAAGGTGTCTCTGCTCAACAACACTCTCCAGGGCCCTGCCATTCATTGTATATGTCCTGCCCTGGTTTAACTTGCCAAAATGCATCACTTCGCACTTGTCTGCGTTAAATTCCATTTGCCAATCTCTTGCCCACTTTCCCACTTTATCTATATCCTGTTGTAACCTTAGACAACCTTCTTCACTGTCCACTATACCACCAATTTTGGTGTCATCTGCAAATTTACTAATCATGCCCCCTACATTCATATCCAAGTCATTAATATATATGACAAACAACAGGGGGCCCAGCACCGATCCCTGCGGCACGCCACTGGTCACAGAATTCCCAGCCTTTGACCTGCTCTTGTAGCCACAGTATTTGTGGCTGGTGCATTTCAGTTTCTGGTCAATGGTAACCCCCAGGATGTTAGTGGAAGATTCAGTGATGGCAATGCCATTGAACATCAAGGGGAGATGGTTAGATTCTGTCTTGTTTGAAATGGCCATTGCCTGGCACTTGTGTGGCACGAATGTTACTTGCCACTTATCAGCCCAAGCCTGGATATTGTCCAGGTCTTGCTGCAGATGGGCATGTGCTGCTTCAGTATCTGAGGAGTTGTGAATGGTGCTGAAAAAAATATTTACATATCAAATTTTAAGTAGTGAATATTGAAAATCTGAGCCCTGTTTACATCTCCCTCAATGAGAAGCTGTATAAACTGCTTTGAGGATCAATCCATAATTACCAGTTAAAAATGTGTCTATGATCACACCTCTCCAAAAACCTTCTTTAAAGATAATTGTCGTGAGTTATTTTTATGTAATTGTCATGCAGGCCCCCACCTGCCAAGCGTGAGGCATATTAATTTCACCACATGGACATTAAATTTCAAATTGTTGTTGAAGTGAAGAAAGGACTTGCTTTAAAAAGAAATTGCCAGATCTTGGTTGGAAAGACATTTGCATATTAACAGACAGTGTTTGGAAGGACAAAGCAGCCATTCCCTGACACATTCAACCCACAATGGACTTTTGATCACCAGACTTTGAAAGTGGGGGAGCTAGCATTCCAGATTGAGTGCTAAGATGGCCGAATACACAAATAGACATGGTCAAACCAGCTAGTCACATTATTAACTTGCTGGGCAACCTGAGTTTTTTGAATTTGTACAAACAGGTTGGGAGAAAGCTGAATGCTCTTGGATTGAGAAGATCTCTCCTGTCTGCCTGCTCCCATCTCTTTCTCACAGAACTCCAAATCCACTGAAGACACATGAACTCCGAGAGAAGTCTCCTACAGCAAACAAGGTTTAAGAATAATACTGGGCCCCAACGAAAAGCAAGATCTACCTACAATAAAGGACACTACAGTGAGCTCGAAGAACCGTAACGCAAAAAATCTCCTCATATTGCCTCAAACCTTTCTACTTTATTATTCCTCTTTCTGTCTCTATCTGCATGTGTGTATCGTGTGTGCATGTTAGCGTGGGCGTGTCGTGTATCTGTAAGCATTAACTGAATTAGAGTTTAAGTTTAATATTTCACTTTTCTTCTTTAAACCTGAGAAAACCTATTGTGCTGGTTTCTTTGCCTTATAATTGGAAAGCAGTGAAAAAGGATTCACCAAGGGGGAGCTGAATACACGGTGTGTTTAAAAATTAAACCCTGTTACAGTAAGACCAGGTGAAGGCTGAAAGGGAACCCTCGACCTCTTTCTCACCTGTTCATAACAGTAATGAATAACCCATCTGGGCTTTCTTCAGCTTTGTAGAAGCAACTAACCATTATAGATAGTATTTGGGACTATCAGTCTAATTTTTGTACGCTTCCCAGAGCCAGTATTGGTGAAGCAGAAGTCAATTAACTTCACGATATGATCTGCATATCTCCATAGTAACTTGATTCACAATTCAGCACAAGTTATCTAACATGTACTGATTTTATTTTGAACAATGTTTTTGTATCCTTTTCGACCAAAAGATCGATACTAAACTAAAATAATTACTTTTATTTGCTTCTGAGTGTGAACATACGAACATATGCACATGTAGGAGGAGTAAGCTATTCGAGCCTGCTCTGCCATTCTATAAGATCATGGCTG
Organism: Heterodontus francisci; assembly: GCF_036365525.1. Lineage (NCBI taxonomy): Eukaryota > Metazoa > Chordata > Chondrichthyes > Heterodontiformes > Heterodontidae > Heterodontus > Heterodontus francisci. The sequence goes on from NC_090386.1 coordinate 82,806,639, forward strand.
ATTCTGTTTGTGGACTCAACTCCACTTTCCTGCCTACCCCTGATACCCTTTGACTCCCTTGTTTGTCAAGAATCCGTCTACCTCTGCCTTAAAAGCATTCAATGACCCTGCCTGCACTGCTCTCTGGGGAAGAGAGTTCCACAGACACTCAAACCGCAGGAAAAATTCTCCTCATCTGTTTTAAATGGGAGACCCCTTAATTTCAAACTGTGCCCTCTAGTTTTAGTCTCCACCACAGGAGGAAGCAGCCTTTAAACATCCACCCTGTCAAGTCCCCTCAGGATCTTGTGTTTCAATATGATTACCTCTCATCCTTCCAAAGCCCAATGAATACAGACTCAACCTGTCCACCCTTTCTTCATAAGATAACCCTCTCCTCCTAGGAATCAGATGAGCGAACCTTCTCTGAACGACTTCCAATGCAGTTATATCCTTTTAAGTAAGGAAACCAAACTCTACACAATACTAGATGTGGTCTCACCCAATGCCGTGTACAACTTCAGCAAAACATCTCTACTTTTACATTCCATTCCCCTTGCAATAAATGACACATTGCATTTCCTGCCATAATCACTTGCCATACCTGCATGCTAACTTTTTGTGTTTCATGTACTAGGGCACCCAGATCCTTCTGTATCTCAAGTTCTGCAATCTCTCTCTCCATTTAAATAATATGTTGCTTTTGCAAAATAAAGAGATCTTTCATTTGAGCTCAACTCACTCAGTTGTTTGGCTTTTGCACACTTGATTTTAATCGTAAAAAAAAAAACCAGGAAGTGCTGGAAATACTCAGCAGGTCTGGCAACATCTGTGGAGAGAGACACAGGGTTAATGTTTCAGGTCTGTGAACTTTTGTCAGAACTGGCAAAGGTTAGAAATGTAATAGGCTTTGAGCATGTGAAAGGGGTGGGGGAAGGTGTGAGGGTAGGAGAGATTAAATGACAAAGATGTCAATGGAACATGGGCAAAGGGAGTGCTAACAGTTGTATCAAAAGACAAAGCATCAGTCCAGAGAGAGTCTTAATGAATAATGAACAGCTCTGTCCAAAAACAAAAACCTGAAGAGCATGTTTTAAGACTGGCCCATGGTTAAAAAAAATAAAACAAAATAAGAAAAAAAAGGCAGTCATACTCTGACATTGTTGAACTCAATGTTGAGTCATATTGTGTAGAGTGCCTAATCGGAAGATGAGGTGCTGTTCCTCGAGCTTGCGTTGAGGTTCACTGGAACACTGCAGCAGACCCAGGACAGAAACGTTGGCAGGGGAGTAGGTTGGTGAATTAAAATGGCAAGCAACCAGAAGCTCGGGGTCATGCTTTCGGACTGAGCGGAGGTGTTCAGCAAAGCGGTCATCCAAGCTGCATTTGGTGTCTCCAATGTAGAGGTGACCACGTTGTGAGCAGCGACTACAGCGTACTGAATTGAAGGTAGTATGATGCTTCACCTGGAAGGAGTGTAAACATCTTGAAGGGATTGTTCCCTCCGTGACTCCCTGGTCCACTCCCCCATCACTCTGAACACCGTATCCCCTTTCCACGCCACCTTCCATGCAATCGCAGGAGGTGTAATACTTGTCCTTTTACCTCCTCTCTCCTCGCCATCTAAGGCCCCAAACACTCCTTCCAGGTGAGGCAGTGATTTACTTGTCCTACTTTCAATTTAGTATGCTGTATTCGCTGCCCACAATGCGGTCGCCTCTACATTGGGGAGACCAAATGCAGATCGGGTGACCGCTTTGTGGAACACCTCCATTCAGTCCGCAAGCATGACCCCAAGCTTCCAGTTGCTTGCCCTTTTAAACCACCCTGCTCCCCTGCCAACATTTCTGTTTAGGGCCCTGCTGCAGTGTTCCAGTGAACCTCAACGCAAGCTCGAAGAACAGCATCTCATCTTCCGATTAGGCACTCTACACAATATGACTCGACATTGAGTTCAACAATTTCAGAGCATGACTGCCTTTAAAAAAAAATTAACCGTTGACTTGTTCTTAAACATGCTGTTCAGGTTTTTGTTTTTGGACAGAGCTGTTCATTATTCTGCCATTAACACACACGCGCTCTCGCTCTCTCAACTATTGCTTTGTCTTTTAATACAATTATTAGCATTCCCTTTGCCTTTGTTTTGTGACAGCTTTGTCATTTAATCTCTCCTGCCCTCTGCCCCATCACACAACTTCTTCCCCCTACCCCCGGACCCCCCGGCCACCACCCTTTCACTTGCTGAAGGCCTATTACATTTTTCACCTTTGCCAGTTCTGATGAAAGGTCACAGACCTGACATGTTGACCCTGTTTCTGTCTCCACAGATGCTGCCAGACCTGCTGAGTATTTCTAGCACTTCCTGTTTTTATTTCAGATTTCCAGCATCTGCGATATTTTGCTTTTAATTTTAATTGTAGACAGGTTATTCACAGATTCAAGTTCCAGGCAACATGCAAGGTAATTTGTGTCAGCCGTGGTGCAGTTGGTAACACTCTTGCCTCTGATTTAGAAGGTGACCCTCCGAGGCAGTACTGAGGGTGGGAGTGCTGCATTGTCGGAGGTATCTTCTTTCAGATGAGGCATTAAATCTGCTCTCTCAAGTGGACATGTAGGATCCCATGGTGAAGAAGAGCAGGAGAGTTATCCCCAGTGCCCTCAGTCAGAATCACTAAATGATTATATGGTCATCACATTGCTGTTTGTGGTAGCTTGATGTGTGCAAATTGGCTGCTACATTTCCTACATTACAGCAGTGACTGCACTTCACAAGTACGTAATTGAATATACATGCTTTGGGACATCCTGAAGTTGTTCAAGTCTTTCTACAATTAAAATTGAAGTAACTTTTTGGGAGGTACTATTTTTTTGTTCGCAGAGTAGTGGTACAAATGGGCATTCTTTCTCATTTTAACCACCCGTTGTGGGCCTTAAGCACATGCGGGTGAGTTGTAGCACAGTTGGCTGCTGAATGATGTTCCCTGTACTCTTCCTGAATGGTGCTTTAACCTTACCCTCAAAAATGCCCCTTATTGCACTGTTGTGAAATTTTTTTTTTCTACTCCCAACTCCCACACTTACTATCATTGTGGCAATGTGGAGTTGTGATGAAAGGTCACAGACCTGAAATGTTAGCTCTGCTTCTGTCTCCACAGATGCTGCCAGACCTGCAGAGTATTTCCATCATTTTCTGATTTTATTATTGTGGCAATGTGCCTTAAGGGTGGTAGCAGACTAATTGGTTATATGGGGGAGAGCAGTGACAGGATTTGGAGGCTGTGATTGAAACCACAGTCTGAGCGAAAATTTGCAATCTTTGTCTCTCTTCTCTTATCACCCTCATTTCCTTGTGTATGTAATATTTAAGAGCTGCTTTTTGCTTAATTGCTGCTTTTAAAAAATATTTTAAGTGACTTTTTCACCATTGCAAAAATTTCTGGTCTCATAGCTTTAAAAAGATTGGTAATATCTCTTCAGTAATTTTGTTACATAGCAATTAAATCAAATTGGTTATGCAATCTATAGCTAAAGCTTTTATTGTGTTAAATTATCTTTCAAAATAAAATACATGGAAAATTACTGTGTACATTCACAGGTTAAAAGAAATCGACTGAGATGTTGGGGAAAATGTATTAAGTTCCCTTGGACTCAAGAAGCACTCTGCAGAATTGTGCCTCTATTCCCCCCCCTCTTCTCAAAATGTAGAGATTCTTTCCTACCTTCAGTAATCACAATTTTTTTAAATTAAAAAATTACAAATAATTATGGCCAATATTTTTTTCCTGTGTCAGACGTTTCATCTTATATTGGAACTGCCTTTTGGGTATGAACTGATTTCAAATTTTATGACTATTATCTGCCTCTACTGATAATTCAGTTCCTTGCATTGTCTCTCTTCCACCTGGTTTATGGTTGCAAAAAGAATCGAGTTCCAAAATGTTTTCTTTTCTTTTAAATTGGCACTGTGTATTGTTTAAGCATTGTAATAGGTGAGAGAGAAACCCCCAAAAGCATGAAGCATGTAGAGTTTAACAAATATACTTTTTACCAAAAATGGTGATTTATGCACTGTAATTGAAGGCACCTGAAGAAAGGGCTGCAGAGATGGGAATTATCGAAATAGTCAAAAACTTTCATATACTTTTCTTATGTTTTAATACTGTGTTTTGGCACTGCAGTGAAAAAGGCCAGCCATTGTGTTGCAAGATTTTCTGAAACCAGTAATTGAAATTAGCTATGCTTTCGGGCCTCAATCTGGCACACTCCTAAAATTTCTATTTCACTTGAGACCAATAGCATAGAGTGCGATTTGTCTATGAAGCCATACTATGTACACACAGAAAGGTAGACCCCATCCTGGTACTGTAGCGAAGGGTACTCTGAGCGTAAGATTAGAACGGTTTCTGTAGCAGTCAGTAATTTTGAAGAGTTGTGAAATGATTTTTAGAAATTTTTCAGAATGATGGCCCCCACAAAAATAGGATCACTTTGGGTTCATGTGGAGAACCCAGAGCAGCTCCAGTGGACATGAAGATGCCAAATGTCGAGTCGGGGTGGCAAGAGACAAGTAAGTAAATTGACGATGCCTACTACAACTATATTTCAAAGAATGCATGTAGTGAAATCTTTTATGAAGAAAGTACTTTGTGTAGCCTTTCTTTCCACTTTTAACTATTCTTCTATGGCCTCCTTATCTCGAGAGACAATGGAGCGCCTGGAGGTAGTCAGTGGTTTGTGAAGCAGCGCCTGGAGTGGCTATAAAGGCCAATTCTAGAGTGACAGGCTCTTCCACAGGTGCTGCAGAGAAATTTGTTTGTCGGGGCTGTTACACAGTTGGCTCTCCCCTTGCGCCTCTGTCTTTTTTCCTGCCAACTACTAAGTCTCTTTGACTCGTCACACTTCAGCCCGTCTTTATGGCTGCCCGCCAGCTCTGGCGAACGCTGGCAACTGACTCCCACGACTTGTGAGCAATGTCACAGGATTTCATGTCGCGTTTGCAGACGTCTTTAAAGCAGGGACATGGACGGCCGGTGGGTCTGATACCAGTGGTGAGCTCGCTGTACAATGTGTCTTTGGGGATCCTGCCATCTTCCATGCGGCTCACATGGCCAAGCCATCTCAAGCGCCGCTGACTCAGTAGTGAGTATAAGCTGGGGACTTCTGTGTTGGAGGTATGGTCCTGCCACCTGATGCCAAGTATTCTCCGGAGGCAGCGAAGATGGAATGAATTGAGACGTTGCTCTTGGCTGACATACGTTGTCCAGGCCTCGCTGCCATAGAGCAAGGTACTGAGGACACAGGCCTGATACACTCGGACTTTTGTGTTCCGTGTCAGTGCGCCATTTTCCCACACTCTCTTGGCCAGTCTGGACATAGCAGTGGAAGCCTTTCCCATGCGCTTGTTTGTCGCAGCAAAAGGCATTCACTGTAATTTACATATAACTTATACAAGTGGCATTCAGTTTTGTAGCTTATGCTTGTACAAACAGCAAGTTTAAATTGAGAGTGTATCTGCATTAGTGATGAGCTGGGAGGGAGTTTCTTGGTGATACTGAAGAATGATTTGGGGCAAGGAATGCTGTGGCTTACAAAATCATTTGAGTTGGGAAAAACATAGGTGATTCTTCCTTGAATTAAATCCCATTTGACGGATGTCTTGGCTTCTGTGATTTTCAAGTGTGACCCTTTTGATTTGTAGAATTTACTGTTGAAAATAGTGAATCTTGGCAAAGTTCCTTTTTGAATTCTGATTCCCTAAAATGGAAACCTCTAGCCCTGTTTAACAATGATACCCATCTATCCATGTTGCTTGGCTATGAACATCTGCTCTGAACCGTCCTAAACATGCCAGGGGGCACAGATTTAAGGTGATTGGTGGAAGGATTAGAGGGGACATGAGGAGGAAAAGCTTTCTCACCCAGAGGGTGCTGGGTGTCTGGAATTCACTGCCTGGATCGGTGATGGAGGCAGAAACCCTCAACTCATTAAAAATGTACCTGGACCTACACCTGAAGTACTGTAACCTGCAAGGCTACGGACCAGATGCTGGAAGGTGGGATTAGACTGGGCGGCTAGTTTTTTCAGCCGGTGCAAATATAATGAGCTGAATGGTCTCTTACTGTACCGTAACTTTTCTATGGTTCTGTGGCTGAAAGAAAGTTTAAATGCAGACTTTTTCAAAATGAAAGTAACTTCAAACTAGTGAATGTAGAGTACATAATGGGATTATGACAAAAAGTCATAAATCCGGTTTTCTGGCAGATGCAAAGGATAGAATGGGTGCAATTTATGGTGGATACTATTATGATCTTTAATTAAGCACTGCTTAAACATAACCAAATGAACAAAATACCCAAGAAGATAGAAATCTATAAAGGCCATTTAGCCTACTTTTCTCATTTCATCATTTAGATCCATGTACAGGCCCACAAGACCAGTGTCCACCTCTCTTGTCTTGGTGTCAAACCACATTGTGTTTGAGTTCTGAGGTTGGTTGGCATCCTTCCATCTACGAAAGATGATGGACACACAGCAAACAATCCATTTAGGTGGGGTGTCTTGAGAGGCAGGTTCTGCCACAAGTGCTGCATGTGAAGCTGCCAAGTGGTGCCGTGAGTTGTTTTTGGTGTTGGCGCCTGTTGCCAAGCTACTATAGCCACTGGTCATCGTGGTAGTGCACGCCAGTCCACAGGATGTGTCGCCATTTCCCTCTTTAGCCAGCTAATGACTCCCAGGTGCGATAGTAGACTTTTAGGGCCTTCATGTCATACTTGCAAGCATCCTTGAAGCAGAGCTTTGGGTGCCCCTTTGGTCATCTGGCCCTGGCTGCCTCACCATACAGAAGATCCTTGGGTATGTGACTGTCTTCCATCCTTTGAACGTGTCGGATCCACCGAAGCTGCCTCTGTTTGATTAGTGCGAGCACACCCAGGAGTTCTGCCTTTGAGAGAACTGCTGCAATTGTGATCTTTGTCCTGCCAGGATATGCCCATAACATGCTGCTGGCAGCTATGATGGAAATTATTGAGCTTCTATTCCTGGTAGCTGTAAGTTGCCCCTGTTTCACAGCCGTTTAGCAAGGTGCTGAGAATGCAGGCCGTATAAACCATTAGCTTAGTCCTAAGGATCAGTTTGGTGTTATCCCAAGCATGTTTTGCAAGTGGCCTGAAGGTGGTAGTTGCTTTCCCTTTGTATATGATGAGCTCTGCATCGAGACAGATTGTCTGTCATAGTGTACCCAAGACCTGAGTTCCCAAGATGTGGAGAGTAAATGGATATCTTTGTGACTTTGCAAACTTACAGGCACATTTGAACAACTCACAAAGGTAAAGTTTGCTTTTAGAAGTAATTCTTTGCCAGGTGTAGTATGAAGGGTCCTTTCTGGATGAAGAGCAGGATATCGCCCATTCCTTCCATTCAAAAACATGCAGTTTCCTTGAAGTGAAAAACAAAGAAAAAAAAAAGTGTATTCGTATTCTGAAAGAGATTACTGAAACAATAATAGAAAAAGAGATCACTGCTGAAGTAACCTTGATAAAAGCAACTGTTTTGTTTGTGGAAGAAGGAACATCTACAAATGTAAGCAAATCATAAAAGTAATGATTCAGTTACTAAAGCATTGGTTTTGGTGCTGTTTGCACTGGGTCATACACTTATTGGCAATAGTACTGCTTGCTAATGCATTCTGACGTTCTTTAGTCTCAAGCCACTGCAATGGCACCACTTAATTTTGGTCCAACTATATTAATAACACATGTTGAGACAGTAGGTAAAGTGAACTGCTTTTAAGTTCTCTGATGCAAATCTAAACTGACTAGCTGGATGGCTAGGTTTATTTTGTTTGCCCTTTTTTTAAAGTCCTCCATTAGTAGATTAATTTGTGACAGGACATAATTTCTCCAGTATGTTACAGTGCAACAAAAACAGAAAATGCTGTGAATACACAGCAGATCAGGCAGCATCTGTGGAGAGAGAAACAGAGTTCATGTTTCAGGTTTGTCACATTTCAGAACTTGCACAATTTAGGAATATAATAGGTTTTGAGCAAGTGAAAGGGGGGAGGAGGCAAAGAAGAACAGAAGTGAATGTCTGATAGGGGGAAGGGCAGGAGAGATTAAATGACAAAAGCTTTCATGGTACAAAGCCAGGTAAATAAACTAAAGATGTGTCAAGATGAAGTGTAAATGGCAGGAAAGCAGCTGTCCAAACACAAAATAAAGGAATTAAGAAAGAAATGGGGTGGGGGTGGGGGGGGTGGGTGATGGTGGTGCGGTAAGAATAAACCAATAAGAAACAAAATGGGGGTGGAGATTATGATGTAAAATTATTGAGCAGTGTTGAGTCTGGAAGTCTTTTGAAGTGCCCTGTTGAAAGATGAGGTGCTGTTCCTTGAGCTTGCATTGGGCTTTATTGGAACACTGTAGCAGGCCAAGGACAGAGGGGTCAGAATGGGAGCAAGGTGGGGAATTGAAATGACAAAGCAACAGGAAACTTGGGGTCATGCTTGCGGACTAAACAGAGGTGTTCAGCAAAGTGGTCACCCAGCCTGCGTTTAGTCTCCCCAAAATAGAGGAGACCACATCTTGAGCAGCGAATACAGTATACTAAATTGAAAGAAGTAAATCACTGTTTCACCTGGAAGAAATGTTTCGAGCCCTGGATGATGGGAAGGGAGGAAGTAAAAGTGCAGGTGTTACATCAACTGCACTTTTTTCCCTCCCTTCCCACCATCCAGGGCTTTCATGGAAAGATGCCCTAGGGCAGGCTGGGGAAGGCGGGTGGTGTTGTGGGTGACTGAGGAGTGGATTAGGGTGTTGTGGAGAGAACGGTCCCTTGACATTGCTGGGAGGGGAGAAGCAGTTGTATTTGGTGGCATTACGCTGGAGGTGGCAGAAATGGCAGAGGATGATCTGTTGAATTTTGAGGCTGGAGGGATGGAAGATGAGGACGACGGGAACCCTATCACGGTTCTGGGAGGGAGGGGAAGGGGTGAGAGTAGAAGTGCGTGAAATGGATCAGACGTGGATGAGGGCCCTGTCAACCGTGGTGGGGTGGGGGTAATCCTCGGTTAAGGAAAAAGGAAAACCTATCTGAAGCTCTAGTATGAAAGGTTGCATCATCCAAACAGATGTGATGGAGGTGGAAAAACTGGGAGAATGGAGTCAAGTCCTTGTAAGATGTGAGGAAGTGTAGTGCAGGTAGCTATGGGAGTCCATGGGCTTATAGTGAATATTAGTTGAAAGGCTATCCCCAGAAATGGAGACAGAAGTTGAGGAAGGGAAGAGTTGGAGATGGACCACGTGAAGGTGAGTAAAGAATAGAAATTGGAAGCAAAGTTGATGACATTTTTTAGTTCGGGGTGAGCAGGAAGCGACACTGATGCAGTTATCAATGTACTGGAAGAAGAGGTGAGGGAGGGAGCCTGAGTAGGACTGGAATAAGGAATATTCCACATATCCCATAAAAAGGCTGGCATTGCTGGGACCCATGTGGGTACCCATAGCAATACCTTTTATTTGGAGGAAGTGAGTGGAGTTGAAGGAGAAGTTGTTCAATGTGAGAACAAGTTCAACCAGGCAGAGGAGGGTGGTGGTGGATGTTTGTGGCTCTATTCTAGGAAGAAGCGGAGAGCTCTCAGACCATACTGGTGGGGGATGGAGGTGTAGGGGGATTGATGTCCATGGTGAATAGGAGATGGCAAGGGCCTGGAAACTGATGAAGTGACGGAGGGCATCGGAAGAGTCACGGATGTAGCTGGAAAGAGACTGGACAAGGGGAGTAAACATAGTCGAGATAGGAAGGAATCAGTTCACTGGGGCAGGAACAGACTGAAACAATGGGTCTACCAGGAAAGTCTTGTTTGTGGATTTTTGGGAAGGAGGTAGAAGTGGGCTGTAGAGGGTTGGGGAACTGAGAAGTTGGAGGGAAGATCTCTCGAGCTAAGTTCAGTCACAGTCTTGGATACCATGTCTTGATGTTTGATAGTGGGGTCATGGTCCAGGGAGAGGTATGAAGAAGTGTCGGGGAGTTGACATTCGGCTTCTGCTAGATAGAGGACAGTATGCCAGGCGACAACAGCACTATCCTTGTCAACAGGTTTGTTGAGTTAGGTTTGGACCTGAGGGAATAGAGTGCTGCAAGTTCAGAGGGAGATAGGTTAGAGCAGAACATCCACCACCACCCTCCTCTGCCTGGTTGAACTTGTTCTCACATTGAACAACTTCTCCTTTAACTCCACTCACTTCCTCCAACATAAAAGTCCTCGAGGCGGCCAACATCCCCAGCTTATACACCCTACTGAGTCAGCGCCACGAGATGGCTTGGCCATGTGAGCCGCATGGAAGATGGCAGGATCCCCAAGGACACATTGTAACAGCAAGCTCGTCACTGGTATCAGACCCACCGGCCGTCCATGTCGCCGTTTTAAAGACGTCTGCAAACGCGACATGAAGTCCTTTGACATTGATCACAAGTCTTGGGAGTCGGTTGCTAGCGATCGCCAGAGCTGGCAGGCAGCCATAAAGGCGGGGCTAAAGTGTGGCGAGTCGAAGAGACTTAGCAGTTGGCAGGGAAAAAGACAGAAGCGCAAGGGGAGCGCCAACTGCGTAACAGCCCTGACAACCAATTTTATCTGCAGTACCTGTGGAAGTCTGTCATTCTAGAATTGGCCTTTATAGCCACTCCAGGCGCTGCTCCACAAACCACTGACCACCTGCAGGCACTTACCCATTGTCTCCCGAGACAAGGAGGCCAAAGAAGAGAGGTTCGAGCAAGTGAGGCGAGCAGAGAAATTTTCGGCCAATCTCATGCCAGCAGTTCTTAATGAAAAGATCGAGAAAGGGTTAAGAGGCCAGAGGGAACAGTTCAGGTGGAGGACGAATATTGGAGAGGGGTAAAAAGGTCTGCTGAGCAGGGGGATGATTCCTGGCCAAAGAAGTTGGCACGGATGCAGAGGCGACGGAACAAGAGTTCAGCGTCCTGCTGAACTCAAAATTCATTGAGGTGGGGATGTAAGGGGATGAAGCTATTATATTTTTAACTTTTGCCAGTTCTGATGAAAGGTCACAACCTGAAATGTCAACTGTTTCTCCACAGACGTTGCCTGACCTACTAAGTATTTCCAGCATTTTCTGTTTTTTGTTACACATTTCCATCATCTGTAGTATTTTGCTTTTGTACTAATGTTACAATGCAAACTTTGATATTCTTTTGGAATTGAATATAAATTATTCCAGCTGTGATGAGAATGTTATTAAACTAAAGCTGTTGAAGTCAGGATTTAGTCTGATGATTGTCTTCCGAGAGAAGATTTCCCTGTTTAATAACCAATGTCCTTTGTATGATTATTAAAATAAATGAACTACTTGCATGCTGTGCAATCCTGAAGGCTGTGGCATTCTGGAATATAAAATCTACACCAACTGCAAAATGTTTATTTGCATTATAGGTTCTCATCAATTCGCTAGCTACTACAAATCAGGATAGCTTACACTTGAAACCCAAAGACCATACTAAGCAGTCATACAAAAGGAAATCAAAACAAGAAATGCTGGAAATACTCAGCAGTCTGGCAGCATCTGTGGAGAGAGAAGCAGAGTTAACTAGTTCTGATGAAGGGTCACTGACCTGAAACATCAACTCTGCTTCTCTTTTCACAGATGCTGCCAGACCTGTTGAGTGGTTCCAGCATTTCTTGTCATCATTTTATATATCCTACTTGTCATCTTAATCTCATGTCTGTTTTGATGATCAGACTTTTTTTAAATGAAAAATGACAAGTACTAGTCTTTAAAACAACTAATAAGTGGGAATGAGTTGAAGATTGGTATTATGGTTCAGGTGATGTTCAGAATACAGTTATATGAAATTCCGAGTTCATTACTTTCTCTAAGCTATTTCATTAAACCCCAGCCTTGATACTCACTGCCAGATAATTATTCTATGTTTAAAAATCTTAGTTCATACTTGGATGAGTAATTTAAATTTAAGACATGGCATTTATAATTATTTGTACTTATCTGTTTTTGGTTTGCTGTGCAACACAAGTATAATAATTTATAAAGTGCTAGCACTGTATTCATTTAGTGTGAACAAATGTTGATATAAGTCCAGATATAAAGAGCAAACTGAATGTTGAACGCCTGAAATGAAAACAGAAAATGTTGGAAATATGCAACAGATCAGTACTGACTGGGAAATATTTGATTCAGGTTATATATACCTTGAAAGGCCATGCTTGAAATAGGCAACTATCCCAATTGACCTGTTTTTATTTCAGCATCTTCTGTTTCGATTCTCAATAAATAGTGCAATTTAAATTACTAAAATAATTATGAACTTTGTTTTTTTAAAGAAGATTCTTTAGATCTCATATGAATGGGTATTATTGAAGTAATGCTGCACAAGCCTTCTGGAAGATGTACAATCACAAATGTGCTCTAATGTGCTCTCCTTTTAAATGAGCTTGTGTGCTCTTAAATCCTTACCCAATGCATGATTGTGTTTTCATTTTTCCTCTAGAAAAGCTTGAAATAATTGGCCTTATTTATAGTACAGCTGTCTAAATTAGTGAAAAAATAATTTAAACACTTCTGTTACATTCTTACTGACCAATAGCCTGAAATAAGAATATTTGAAAGATTTTGAATTTATATAATGCATTGCATGCCTTTGGAAGTTGCCAAGTTATTTCATAAGCATTTAATTACTTTTGAATTGTTGTTACTATTGCTTGTATGACGCACTGCTTGGCTGGGGGCAAAGCATGTTTTTTGTGAGGAGTGGCTACCTTCTCTAAGTGGCATATGGACAGGCAGATACAGGCCATGAAGAACCTAGGAACAGGATATCTGGCTAGCAACCCAGGATGAATCTGAAGGTGTACGGTGCACTGGCTGCAAAGACCAGAAATTTGTGGTTTGCTAGCTGATGCAGGCATGCGTACTGCCGCACATTATGTGGAATTGTCATTGGTGCAGTGTGTGTCCTGTACACCAGGCACTGGTATTGCATAATTCTTGAATGCTTCTGCGCAGCACGTGTGCTTCCTGGATCCAGGAGGATTGATGCACATAATGGAGATCATGTCAAAAAAAAGTAAACACGATGGGGTAGAGTTTAGACTTTAATCAGTCCAACCCAGGTAAATTGGCCGATTGGGGAATTTTAAGCGCAAGTTTTGTTGAGCTGAAGTTGATTTCCTGTGATCGTTTAAAGCTGGTTTAAAAGTTATTTGGCCAGAAGCCGACTCAGTCCACAAAAGTGACCATGCCCCCCAGATTGAAGTAACGAGGATGGAAAGTTACTGCTGATTGGGGAAACATTTGAGGAGGGTCTTGAAATTGGGCTCGTTTTCTTGGGCATACGTGCAAGTCGGCACGTTTTAAAAACTTTACATTTTAATGTATATTTAATTTACTAAGAAATTGACTTGTGTATAGCAACCAAATTAGTAAATGATTCAGTATAGATATTTAAGTTTTTCTTTTTCAATCATTCAAAATCAGGTTCATATGGTTGGAGGACTTAACGTTCATTTTCAGCTGTATTACTAAAATTGCACCAGGTTTCCACTACTAATGAATAACTAATGCAAAGAAAGAAAACTGTTCTATTATGCTGGCTGCACTGGTTCATGGAAGATTTTAGGTTTGTGATTATGCTTCTGCATTTTAGCAGAAACTTGGACTGTAACCTAACCAGTGCAAATTTCAAGCCCAATTTGTGCCTGATTGTGCTCAAAGTGGAAACTTAGTCAGACTGGTATTTGGAGACAGGACTGCAAAGGCAAGCAGTAAAAAGGCTGTAAAGGCCTGCTCTAGTGTAAAGTTAAAGCCCGACCCGACCACAGTCAAACCAAACCCGACTGGAGCCCAAGTCCTTAAATTGTTTTCATGCCTGACCCGAAAATATCAAACGCTGTTGAAACAAAAAAATCACGTCAAAACGTAGATTTAAAAAGTGAACAATACAAAACAAAACAAAACAGTCCAGCCCGACCTGACCCGAGCCCAAATGCTGGACACAGAATATAAACCTGACACATGTAGTCGGGTTTGGGTTGGGGTAACCAGACAGTTATTCTGCCCTAGGATTATAGAACAGAATGTGGGGAGGTTATTCTGTTGAAGTTGAGCAAGATGATCATCTTAAGTGGATAGCATTGTCGTTTTTTAATTTTATATCATTATGTAAACATGAGTCATACCAAGCGAACTACCTGACTGATCGTACCTGTAACGATGTACACATTTCACCTTACTCGGGAGTAAAGAGGTTTGAATCAAATCAACTTTTACCTCTTCTAGGGTTTACTCTGTCTGCTGTCGGAGATATTGAAGAAAACAAGGGAAAAAGACAAATGTGCAGTCCGGATGCAAAGG